>NC_079220.1:10135866-10178366 GCF_029633865.1 Lampris incognitus | reverse complement strand
CTATTTCCTGCAGCAGCAGCAGCTTATTTATTTATTTGTTGGTTTGTTTTTGTGAGGCTGTATGCTCGGGTCTTTGTCCATGGGAGTCGTGGTATAGTCGGCTCAGGATAAGCTCTAGTGGTTATAGTAAGCTGCCCGGACAGAAAGGTTTTCTCAGCATCAGCACCAGCGATGCTCATCAAGAGGGCCGCCAGTATATAAGTCACATCACGATTTACAGAAAGGCAAAGGAAGAGACGAGACAGAGCTCCGAGGCAGTACCCTGGGGGCAAATAAAATTAAGAAAGGGAAGAAACCCCCCCCCCCCACAGAACTCAAGAGTCATTCAATGAAAATAGAAATGGAAGGGAAGGGAAGGGAAGAGATAAGGAGGGGGCGGTTGTCAGGTGAACTGAAGGTGCATTTATGAGTCTCCAGTATGAGAAGCTGATTGTAAAAAGGAGAAGAAGAAGAAAACACAAAACAATCCAGACTCCGGTGGGTTTCTTGAAAATACGGAGCATGATGAGGCTGTTAACAAACCTGAGCGTGTGGGGTTCAGGTGGACTGAGGTGACGTCAGTAAGGAACCTGTGAGGCCAGAACATCTCTCTTGTTTGACTGGTAAACCAGTAGAGACCGTGTCAGGCCGCCCTGTCCGCGGGTCAGCGAACCACGCGAGCGACGACGTGTCGGTTGCTTGAAAGACCGCTCGTGCTGGCTGAGTTCTTGCGAAGTGTCGCTCGCGCACTTGCTCCCGACTCCAGGGCGGTGTCCGAAACAGGGAGTTCGCCATGTTGTAGCGCCGTCCGAGTGTACAGCGCTGCATCGTGGAGAGTAGTGCACGGTCGCTAACCAAGCAATATAAACCATCATGCATTGCGCTGAAAGAAAAATGGCAGACGGACGAGAGGAGAGAGCGCGAGCTGTCGTACAAATGTCAGCATTTTCGGTTTAACTTTCGATGATACGTTGAAGTTTGTTTGGCAAATTTATTTAAGATCAGATACGTTTCCTTAAGTAAAGTGTACTGCAGCGAATTCAGGGGGGGGGGCAGTCCGGGAACCGCCGCCGCAGCCGGGACGCGAACCCGTATCTCCCGCACCGCGGGCGACAACGTTAACCAGTCGACTACAGGGTCTGACCCGTCTACTTACTCGTGTACGTAACATTCGGGGGGGGGGGGGGTGTCAGCCCGGGAACCGCCGCAGCCAGGAGGCGAAGACTGGTCTCCCGCACCACGGGCGAGCCGCAGCCAGGAAGCGAACCCACGTCTCCCGCACCACACCAAGGGCGAGCCGCAGCTGGGGCGGTTCCCGGATGCCCCCCCCCCCCGAATTCGCTACATTGGTGTCAGAAGTGGGATGGTGAGACTGTGAGGCCATCGGAATCACGTGCGCCCAGAGGCGTGAGGGAGCTGTTATGCGGGGGGGGGGCGCTTCCCGAAGGAGGGGGGGGCGTGTAACGATCACGGATGAATAGACTCGCTTGCCTTTGGCTAACGGATCGGATCCTTTAGTCGACTGGTTAACGTTGTCGTGTCGTGGTGTGGGAGATCTGGGTTCGGTTCCCGGGTTGCCCCCCGAATTCGCTACAGTATCACTATTTATTATGGACGGTGCACCCGATGTTGATCTGGCACGTTTTGACTGTGCGACAGCAATGACGTAATTAACGGCGCAGAGAAAACGACCCGAGTAGTGTCCGAAAGTGTTGTTTCATTTTGCCCATGAGCTCACTATATAGTCCTCTACATAGAGCCCCCTATAGGGAGTAGGGAGTAGTGAAGGAGGGAGTGATTTCGGACACAGCCCAGCCCATTTTCATTGGTTAAAGTCGACAGTGACGTCCTTGACGTTTCCGTTTCCTCACCCGTCAGCAGTAACACGAGCCATTAATTAATTGGAGGAAATTAATGACTGAGGAAATGATTAGAACTTAAGGGAATTGCGTTAGTTATGAATAAATAACCTAGACACTTACTCATTTGCAGAGAGACGTCACAAGTGGCGCCAAAATGTAAAAAAAAATCGCGTTCCATCCGCTAGATGACGCTCGCTCGCTGTGTTAGGAAGAGGCGCTCGGGCTTTAAACTTAACGTTTCAAATCTGTGCGCCTCCATACGACAGGGTCACGTTTTCTGTTGTCCTTGTTTCGCTCATATCGTATTGTGCAAGTCGAGGAGGCCGAGTGACAAGGTTACTACCTCTGCAAGTCGTGAGAATGCATTCAAATGAGGGCGCACAAAGGCGTTGCTGCGTTGCTCTGATAAGCTCCACCTTACTTTGGGTATGACGCACAGCATGACGCAGGCGACGTTACTGAGAACAGCCGTTTAGCTTGGAGGTTTCCATGCAGTTTTAGAAGTTCAGCACAGCATCCAAGGACATAAACGTTCATTTCATACTAGCGGGGGGGGGGGGCACATAAACTGTAAAGGTTTTTCATGTTGAGTGAGGATATATATATACATGCCTATGCAAAGGAATTGAATCGAGTGCAGCTGGACTTGGTATGTATCCATTTTCACGGATATATGCCAAGTCCAGTTGCACATGGATAACCATGACCTGGATGAATGAGAACGTTCACAGACAGACATATCTACATGCCATTTCATCACACATGACGGGGTATGTGCTGAGCATTGGGTGTTGGAAATATATGGATTGTAATTGAATATTTGCATTACAGGCTAAGTGAACCTCTTCTACGTCCTTTTTTGGCATAAAGTTCTGGATGAATGTTGTAGGGCGGCGACCATCCGTCCACTACCCGAACCGCTGATACTGCTGTCAGAGATGCTGGAGCCTATCCCAGCAGTCATTGGGCTGCAGGAAGGGAGACACCCTGGACTGGACTGGACTGGCCACCCCACACCCACACCCACACCTAGGGACAATTTAGTACGGCCGATTCACCTGACCTACGTGTCTTTGGACTGTGAGAGGAGACCCACGCAGTCGCGGGGACACATAGAAACTCCACACAGAGGACGACCCGGGACGACCCCCAAGGTTGGACTACCCCGGGGCTCAAACCCAGAATCTTCTTGCTGTGAGGCGACCGCGCCAACCACTGCGCCACCGTGCCGCCGACGGCGACCACATTCATCCAAATTACAAAATGTGTCAGAGATCATGTTAGATCATGTTAGACAAAATAAACGTGTTGAACTCCGGTAGATCTTGCCTCAGCTGACTCAAATAATATAATAAACGGAACTTGCGGGTCGTCTATCAACGTCAATTTCCAAGGAAAACCCCAAAACAAAACCAAGCACACAACTGAAACATGTTGGCAGTGTGTTTGCCCAGCGACCACCATGCTATGTGCTCAGTTTGGTGGCGTGGAGAAGCTGACCGGCTGCCAGCCTCCAGCCTCCAGCCTCCAGCCTCCAGCCTCCAGCCTCCAGCAGCACAGCCCCGCAACCGACCGCGTTTTACACCACGAGCCAGTTGACGCCGCAGCGTAGGCGCGCGACCTCTCCAAAAACTTCCTCCCTCGCCATCACCGATGTGCAGACCGCACGCGCGGCAAGAACTTCCGCTCGTTGTTCGGCGTTAGACGCGAGCCCGGCGGGAGCGTCGTCTCTCGCAACTCACCCGTTTCACCGGCTGCCTCGTGGTAGGGCACGCGCGTCCTCTCCAAAGAGCCGTACTGTTTGACGGGCTTCCCCTCGTTCTCCATTATGGCCACTTCTTTCCCTTTCCCCTTTCCCCGGGCGTGGGAACGAATCCTCGGGGTCGGTCTCGAACCGAAAGAAAACGCGTGTTCGCCTTACTGTAAACTGCAAGAGTTAGCCGATGCGCCCATGTCGTCAGCAGGCGTCGGTGCCGTCAGTGGCGAGAGCCGGTGTTGGACTTCAGCACCACAGCGCGCGCAGGTTCCCTCATCACCGAGCTCCTCCGTGGAGATGGAGATGAAGAGCCGCCCTATGAGAAACCAACAAGAACAGAGAGAGGGGGGGGGGCTGGATGAAACGGGGGGGGGGGTGTCTTTGTACTCTCTAGCCAATATCAGAACAGCATAATGGCACGCGACAAGTTTATTGGGGTCCGGTTTTAAAGCCTAGAAAACTTACAATTTTCACCTTACATCTGTGTTAATTTGTTAAAAGACGTTTAAAAATGTTTCTCTGTTCAGAAACTGCAGCCCCTCTGTGGCAGTAGACCAGAGAAACTGAACGGTTTCAATGCAAGAGAAAGCACGCGCTATAGGGGGGCGCCAGGTTCACTGTAATGGCCACCGAATGATACTGAAACAGTATTTTTCCACTTTGCCGTCCACTTGCCTTTTTATCACAAACTCATCGCCGCCACTTGCTGAATTCGGTCTTTAATGGCCTGCGAGGGGCGAGTCGACTTCATACAGCCGGGCCCTGGGCCACAGTACAGAACAGCCAGATGGTCTGTCTGGGGCTAAACAGGCTGCATCTCTGTCTTCACGGGCCAAAAACTCCAGCCCTAGCCCGCCCGGCCCGACCAAGCTGGCAATTTTTCAGACCGACCTGAGACCGACACCCATAACAGAACTGCTGTGGCCCGGACCCGTCCCACACCGACACTTCATCCGGCCCACATACCGCGTGGAATGATAGCACTTGGGCGGTCCGCTCCTGTTTGCCAGATCTGGGCCAGAACCAAGCCATAGCAATGCCGCATGTGCCACATACTTGCCAAAGGTGGCCCATATGTGTTTTGTGATATTTGGGCCATATTCCCCATTTACCACACGGGGCCACTTCCGGGTCACATCCAGATTACATGTTGCCGAGAGCACCGCATCTTTGCCAGAAAAGGCCCACATTTGATTTGGCATATTTGGGCCATATTTGCTATTATACATGTGGGCCACTTCAGGCTCACATCCATTTTGTCAGGGCCAGAAGGCCATCAGTGCCGCATCATTGCCTATAGTGGCCCACATCCGGATGCTGTCTGGGTTTGAGCTCTCTGACGCGCGCGCTCTGATACACGCGCGCGCACACTGTATGGTCAGCTGTCACGTGTAATCCACGCCTACATGCGTATATATATATAGATAGATAGAGATATAGATAGATATCTAATCATATAATCAATGTAACAATATTTCTTACAGTGGCCCATGTGAGCTCAGCACGTGTATGGGAAGTTAAACTAGCCCGAGTCCGACCCGAGCCCGGTCTATATATTTTTTTTTTTAAATGGCCTGAACCGATTTAACGTGACCGTCGGGACCGGTCGGGCTTGCAGACCTTTACTCCAGCGTCCAAACTCCAGCCTCGACCCCCCTGTAACATCTGCCTCCGTGCAGAGGGGGGCAGTCTTGCACACCTTGCGCCATCCCGCCCCCTTTGCGAAGGCAGCAGCTGTGCACACACAGCCAGTGGATTTACAACCCGGCCCCAAACCCACAACTACACAAACACAGACGGGAGCTAGCGTGATGTTCAACGAGGGGACAGCCCCGAGGAACCACGGGGATCGTTGCTGCGCCCCCCCCCCCGGATTACCAGCGGTTTCGGTTCAGCCCAATATTTCATAGCGCGCCACTTACAAGCAATTACATGTGCTCGCAAAATTCAGGCGTTTGCAAAACTGCAGATCACAACACATTTCGGAATTCCCCACGATTATAAACTAACCCCCGAGAGATGCATGCAAATGGCCGTTTGGATGATTAAAAACCCAGTATCATGTCCTCACAGATGATGCCCTTCATCACAAGAGCAGCTGCTCCTCCTCCTCCTCCTCCCCGCATGAACACAGCAAAGCCACGTCTTCTCGCAGAGCCGACCCAAAGAACGACGCCCGAGTGGCGTTTGTGCATTAAAATGTGCAGCACACAATAGTATAAACTACTAATAACACACGTTAGCCCCCTAGCTAGCGAGTCTGACCCTTTAGCCGAGCGGTTAGCGGCGTCGCCTTGTGGTGCAGAACACTCCTTTATCGAATCCCGCACCGGGCAAGAAAATAACCGGTTACAACAGGTTTCTGATCCCCCCCCCACAATTTTAATCACTGTTGCCTATAAAAACAGCCCCCCCCCATACTCCTCAGCGCAGCAGACTTTGTAAGCCACTCACACAAACGCCATTCTCGTCGACTTGCTGGTTGAACAAGCTAGTGGCCATGTCAACAAACAGACTAGCGTGACAACACGGGACTGCTGGGCGATAGAGCCAGCCAAGGGGGGGGGGGGTCCGGGTGGCGTAGCGGTCTGTTCCGTTGCTTACCAACACGGGGCTCGCCGGTTCGAATCCCCGTGTTACCTCCGGCTTGGTCGGGCGTCCCCACAGACACGGGGTGCGAAACCGGATGTGGGTATGTGTCCTGGTCGCTGCACTAGCGCCTCCTCTGGTTAGTCGGGGCGCCTGTTCGGAGGCCGGGGGGCCGGGGGGGGGGGTTAGTACGATCCTCCCACGCGCCACGCCCCCCTGGTGAAACTCCTCACTGTCAGGTGAAAAGAAGCGGCTGGCGACTCCACATGTATCGGAGGAGACGTGTGGTAGTCTGCAGCCCTCCCCGGATCAGCAGAGGGGGGTGGAGTGGCGACCGGGACGGCCCGGAAGAGTGGGGTAATTGGCCAGGTGCAACTGGGGAGAACCCCCCCCCCCCAAAAAGGGAGGAAACCTATTTATATCCAAATTAAAACAACATCAAATCTATTTTTATGCCACATCCAATCACAGTTGTGCATTCTTTATTTGAAAAGGTAAACAGTTGCCCCAGGGGCAAGAGGGAGCCAGTCTTGACATATGTGGTTTGTAACACGTCAACATGAAACATCTGACCTGAGACACGTTCAGCGAGCCTCTTTTGAAATACAGGTTCGACAAACACTTTGACAAACAGGATTAACACACACACACACACACACACACACACAGAGGCCCTGCAACTCCTCTGCACTGCACACATCAGTGCACGTTAGCGTAACACAACATTGTCTTACACTCCACTCCATTTTCTACCCACACTGTTTCTGCAGCGTTAAGTTCGAGCACGTCAAATTATTCTGCAGTTTAACGTGAAATTGAAATGACAAAGGACACCCAGAGGCAGTGTTGGTCGTGTGTACCATTGCATTCCCATTGGACGAGGTGTAGTGAGATGGGGGCGCCCAGGGCACCGTCCTCACCTTGGGTAAACATCTCTGAACCTTCTCCAGCAACAGCCAAGCGGTCTATAGTTGCCTGGTGTGGGGTACGTTCTCATGTGCTCAACAGCTGACATTACTACCTTATTTGATTTTTTTTGATTTTTTTTTAAGAGCTAGGGCCTTTTCCGCTCGGAAACAAACCCCGCAGGACGTCAGTAAGAGCGGCCCTGATTTAAACTGCGGACTTATAAAACTCCAAGACGGGGGGTGGAACGGCTTCTGATCCTAATGAACAAAAAGACATTTATGAAAGCTGACAGGCTTAGTTTAGCAGTAGTTTAACGGCCACTTAGATTTCAATTAAGTCAGGGTGGAAAATCAATTAGCCGGTTGTGGTTCAGCTACTTGGTAAAATGGGGTATGCCCACAATGTGGACCGCAGTCTTGCTGGAGAATGATGATACCCCCATTACCGATCAAACCCATTACCGATCAAACCCATCACCGATCAAAAATTATTTTCGAATTAAGGAATATGATGCTGCCGAGGTTTTCTGCGGAGTGAAGCGTTTCAATACCAGGACATCATCAGTCTTTCCATACATGCGCTGTAATAATAAGTGGTGTTCAGTGGTTTATCGTTTCCCATACTTGTTATTGCTCTCATCATCATCATTCATGGCTTTATTCAGCCAGTCTCTCTCCTGCTCCGATTCTGAGTCACTTGCCTCACTGGCATCAGCTGCCAGGAGACGAGAATAGTTTATCCTCCTCTGGTGAGGGGCCCTCCGTTGGAGCAGCGGCAGGCATAGACACCACGCTATCAGAGCCGCCGCAGCTCCCCTGAAGAGCCAGGCCACCCCAAACCTCCGAACCACAAACCCTGAAGCCAAGCTCCCAAGGCCTGCTCCCAGGTCTAGAGAAAAGGTCCGATAGATCCTCCTCACACTCCTCTCAGCTCCTGATGTGGTCACATCCTCACACTGTATCTGCACTGCCCACCATAGGGCTCCACTGCTGAAGCAGCTCAACAGCTGGGCCGGGAGTACAGCCCAAGGTCCCCAGAGGAAGGAAAAATAGAGGCACTGTAGTGCAAGACTTAAAGCCCCTACTATTAGAAGCCTCCCTGGGCTGAAGAGTTTGGAAACCCTGACAGCCAGCAGAGGGAAGGCGGCTTGTGAGAGCAGCGCTGAGGCTAGAGACACTCCCATGTGCAGCTCACTACTGCCGTGGTCCTGCATCTCCCAGAGGAGGAAGTTGTCCACAGCCGAGTTTGTGATCCCTACCATGAAGACGGTGGCTGCACAGATCATGGCACGCGTGTGTCCAAGCACTAGCTGTGCTGCTTTGACGAGCCCATTCGCCTTGCCATGCTTCTTATTCAAGTAGAGAGGTAGGAAAGCCACCATGGGCAGGGCCAGAACCGTCAAGCCGGCGTAGCAGTAGAAATGCACGGCACTCCTGGAGGTCTGACCACCTATGAGACAATTTAAACGGCTCACCAGCAAACCCACTCCTCCCACACCACAGGCTGCTCCCAGTAATCCCCACACCCCTGTGTTTCTGTAGCGGTCTGCGGCATCCACAAAATCCAGATACTCGTAGAGGCCATCATCAGCCGTCCACTCCAGCGGGGCAGACACAAACTCCCATATCGATACTATGATGAGCATTAAGAAAAAGAGCTGGTGCTGGACATCCATCACATTCAGGCTGCCCAGGAATTCAAAACGAGTGATCCCCTCCCCTAAATCTCGCTCCTGCTGCTCATCTTCCAACTTAGCCAGGGACCTCTTACTTCTAACCGGGGATGACTGGCGGGAGGTACTCTGAGCCACACTGGAGGAGCTGACCTCGGGTTGAACAAAACTGCTGCTGACCACCACAGACGTGCGTCTCTGTGATAGCTGAGGGTGAGACCTTTCATTGGGATCCTGGTGCTGCTTTAGCATGTCAAGTGAGACTTTGCGTGTTGATTTAGTATCACTAAGCGTCTTTGTAGGTGGAATGACAGACGACCGGGTGACAAAAGCTGTACTGATGTTTGCACGGGTTCGAGTCACAGTAGGCTTGGTAGGTCCCACACTGCTCAAGGGTTGGTAGTCACTCAGATCCTTCGATGAACTGTTGCTGAGGTCAAACATATTACAGTAGCTGGTCCGTGTGTTCACATCTGTGTTTGGGATGAGGAGCACGAGTAAAACAACAGCTGCTGAACAAAGGAGAGAACCTATTATCACCACCCTCCTCTTATTGTAACGTTTAGACAACAGGCTGGCCAAAGGGGTCCAGACCAGCGATATGAGGTGCTTTGTACCCACGATGATACCTGCCATCTCAGGGGTCAGGCCCAACTGTCTAAAGTACAGGGTAAGGAAAGGGAAGATGCAGGCTCTGGCACAGGAGTACAGGAAGTTGAAGCTGCCAGCCAACGCTATGGTGCTGTTGATATCGACCTGCTTATTCCTCTTCATGACTGCGGGCCCCAGAAGGTCTCTCAAGTCGTCCAACAGGAAACCAGGTACACATGGAGCAACTGGTTGGCTATCAACTGAGAAAGAAATGGACAATTGAACACACACATACACACACACACAGCTATATATATGATGACAGAGAGACATATTGGAGATATAAATAGATAAAATAAAGAAAGACAGTGATGCCAATGTTAGCACAGTGCCTTTAATATAAAGACAAAATCTATGGCATTTAGGGATCTGGAAATCATTTAGGTCTAGAGATATTTAAATGTGGTTAATTATCTACTAGCACTACTACTTTTGGCTGCTCCCATTAGGGGTCACCACAGCGGATCATCCATTTCCATGGCTACCTGTCCACTGCATCTTCCTCTTGTCACACCAGCCACCTGCATGTCCTCCCTCACCACATCCATAAACTTTCTCTTTGGCCTTCCTCTTTTCCTCTTCCCTGGCAGCTCCATATTCAGCATCCTTCTCCCAATATACCCAGCATCTCTCCTCCACACATGTCCAAACCATCTCAGTCTCGCCTCTCTTGTTTGTCTCCAAGCCGTCCACACTGAGCTGTCTCTCTAATATAATCGTTCCTAATCCTGTCCTTCATCACTCCCAATGAAAATCTTAGCATCTTCAGCTCTGCCACCTCCAGCTCCACCTCCTGTCCTTTCGTCAGTGCCACTGGTCTCCAAACCATATAACACAGCTGGTCTCACAACCATCTGTAACCCTTTAACTCTTGCTGGTACCCTTCTGTCCTCTCCACCCACTGCACTCCCCGTTACTTTGAACAGTTGACCCCCAAGTATTTCAACTCATCCACCTTCGTCGCCTCTACCGCCTGCATCCTCACCGTTCCGCTGTCCTCCCTGTCGTTTGAAGGTGGCTAATTATATTTGGCAGTAATAACCCAAAATCTTGCCTTATTTCGAAGTTTTGGGGTTGTTTCTGTGTGTGTGTGTGTGTGTGTGTGTGTGTGTGTGTGTGTGTGTGTGTCAGATTTAGTTCGACACATTTTCTCGGGCAGCATCGAAAACTACAGGTGAGTCAGCACATTATACATCCGTAGTCTAGGTACTGTGGGGCACGCCTGACACGAGCTATTTTTTAATCACAATAAACGTGATAAAAGATAGCATACAGATACAGCTACCTTAAAAACGCGCTGATCGACGTGGTTTCTTGCGAAAGGTCGATGTAAAATAAAATAAAGTCGAATCAAATCAAATAAAAGCTTGGCTTCGTCTCCCAGCGGCTGCAGAACATCCTGCGCACCTTGTGGGACCGCCTGCACCTGCCGCATCAAGATGCAGCGCGCAAGTCCACGTCATGCACGAAAGTTTGTAACTCAAACCAAGTGAAAGAAAAAGAAAGAGGCGACGTTTAAGACTTTTACCTGCTCGGTCTTTACCGATTCGGGAGTCCTTTTTGTTTATTTGTGGGCCACTTCCACCGCCTCGCGTCCTTTCTTGTCCCCCGTCGTCGGGCTGATAACACCTCGTTATCTCGGCCGCGGTGACACGAGCGTAACCGTGCGGGTGCGACGTGCCCCGCCCCCCCCTCCTCCCGTGCGAGTGATAGGCTCGTCTACAGCGGCCCCCAGCGGCGCGGAATGGCTACTGCGCGCCACAGGTGAGACTGCCGGGAAGAGAGCGCGGAGGAGGGGTGGAAAAAAAAAAAGGCGAGACGGAAAAACCCACTTTTCGTCATCTGCTCTGGATAAAACTAGGTCAAAGCCTAGTTTGTGGACCGCGGTGAAAGTAGTTTCATATTTGCTATTCGCTGGTACGCCCCCCCTCCCTTCAAACCGCCATGTTTGTTTACGGGTTAGTTTTATATCGTCGATGACGACGCAGCCGACGTTCCGGTCTTCCAACTCGAAAGCTTCCGCGGTTGTGACGGAGTCGCGAGCAAACTTGGTTGAATATCAGCGTGAGAAAGTAGTGCTTCCCTGCGGGAGTGAGTAGGGGCCATCGTATGCAACTTGCAATAACTTTTTTTTATTTATTAAAACAACTCAGACCAATTATTCCATGATTAATGATCGCCCCTCTACCTTTAACGGCCTCTGGCTTGCCAGAGCCAGTTTTATACAGGAAACAGGAAGTCGTCATAATTAATGCAGCGAGCCTGACCTCTGTCCTGAGGGATCTAACGACGCTTAACAAGGGCTCGTTTTTTTTTTAACAAACTCGAAGCTGTGAACGTTGTAAGAGGACCTGAATAACATATGAGAGGGGATTCATAATTAATGCAGTAAGAATGGCCTCTGTCCTGAGGGATCTAATGACACTTAATAAGGCCTTTTAAAAAAAAAAACTCAAAAGCTGTGTGAGTTTTGAGAGGGCCTGAATGATGAGAGGTAATTTGATATCATTTATCTTTTGAACTGATAAAGCCACTGGAGAACCCCCCCCCCCCCTGTAAGGAATAGTCATAATTAGGGAGTATTGAATTGATGTCTGGTTTTAGGCTTTTTAACAGCCAGTAAAACTCAGAAACTAGATGTGGAATAGTTAAGAGGTGGTTTGAAGTTTATGTTGAAAACTGGCAGCTATTACAAAGCCAAATGCAGCGGTCATTATATACGATATACAAGACTGGCTAGTGGCAATCTAATGGCTTCGAAAGGTAGAGGAACAATCATTAATCATAGAAAGTTAATGGAAGTTGAATATATTCAAATAGCACTTTTATGACGGGCCCAACACACTCCCACAGAGAAGCGCCACTTGGACTCAAATCTTACTTCATTCAGACACAAAGGTAGGCCCATAATAAAGACAACAATAAAGAAATACAACACAGGACAAGAACACAAAAATGTAGCTGAAAACAACTGCAGCTCACAGGTCCACAATGATTAAAAGCTATATAGACATTTGTTCCGATGTTTCCAGAAACAAGAGGATTGCCTTGTGTCACTTTGTGCAGACTCAGTTAAGAGCATTATAATTACATTTTTAGAATCAATTAATCGACACATACATTTTTTACATGAAACACATGACTTGCACTTGTCCAACTTGGAAGCTTAAGCAAGACCCTAAATGCATCATTATATGCTACCTGCAGCTTTTTCATTGTTGCTTGGCTATAAGTGCACCACAAGTGGGCTGTATAGAGTGGAGCACAGTAGGCCCTAAAAAGAGCAGTTTTAACATCATCTGTACACACATGAAATTAGCGTGCCAGCATGTTGGCTTGGGCATACAGTTTGCAACACTGGCGCTGCACATCATCGTCATCACATAAGTCGTTCCTGATGATGTGACCCGGATATCTCGTTTTGTTCACCACATTTAGTCTTTGGTCTGCCAAGAAGAATGAGGGGAAAATGTTGCTTCTGATCCTCCATGGGTTTAGCGATCATGACAACACTCTTTTAGAGTTAAATTTAATGTCATGCTGCACACCATAACTTGAGCAGACTCTGAGCAGTTGCTGTAAGCCAGCACTATAAGGGGACAGTATGACTAAGTCATCAGCGTACATCAGATGGTTAATAAGACTATCCCCCACCATACAGCCAGGCTTACACTCTTTTAACTTTTTGGAGAGATCATCCATATACACAATGAAGAGAACAGGCCACAGTATTCCACCTTGTCGGAGCCCACTGGTCACTGGGAAGGGTGCCGATATACTCTTACCCCATCTGACTTGCATGGTTTGATATGAATACCAAAAATGCAAGATCCTTATCAAGTAAGAGGGGACCCCTCGCTCTTGTAGTTTAACAGACAATTTACCATGATTAACTCGGTCGAAAGCTTTTGATGCATCCAGAAAACACATAAATACCGCGGCGTCACGTCTTCTATAGTTACTAACAACTTCCTCCAGTGCATGTTTTCGGTGGTAGTGTCCATAATGTGAATTCACGGATATTAAATGTTCATCTGCTGTTTTCTGTAGCGGTCCCAGTAATATTTGTTTAAGTGTACTGAAGTAGCGTCTCACGTGACATGGTTAAGCTACGTTCAAGTAAAAAAAAAAAAGTTTAAAAATTCAGTTGCAGTACAATACTTTCCACTTATAGCTTGGTACGTTTGAGAAGTGGTAACCATGTGGTGCCATGAAAACAACCTCTCTAAATGCCAATAAGACAAAAGAAATTACTGTTGATTTTTAGAAATCAGAGGAAATCACATTCCTGTTTCTATCAATGGGTCATCTGCTGAAATTGTGGACAGTTTTAGATTTCTTGGTTTGCACGTCACAACACACCCTCACATGGTCTCTCAACACCCGTTGCATCATGAAGGAGGCACAGCAGAGACTGTGTTTTCCGAGGTGTCTCAAGAGTTTTGGTATGAGAACGTTTACCGAGGCGCCATCCAGAGTGTCTCAACAGGCTGTATCACAGTGTGGTTTGGCAACCTGACTGCTCAGGACTGCAGACTGTAAAGACGGCAGCAAAACTCATCGGCATGGAACTACCACAACTTCATAATATTTACACCACTCACTGCAAAAGGAAAGCCCAAAACATCATGAAGGACACCAGCCACCCCGCTCATGTTCTGTTCTCGCTCTTTCCATCTAAAAAACATTACTGGACCATCAAATCACACACCGCCTGTCTCAATAATAGTTTCTTTCCACAGGCAGTCAGGTTGCTGAACAGCTCAACAGACTCACATGCACCTTACATTGTTGTTATGAATGAAAGCCACTTATTCGACACTGTATTCTTACAACGACTTGTGTTCTTACAATAAATGTGTTCTCTGCATTTAACCCATCCTATTGTATAGGAGCAGTGGGCAGCTGCAGCACCCGGGGACCAACTCCACTTCTTTCCATTGCCTTGCTCAGGGGCACAGACAGGAGTATTAACCCTAACATATATACTGTATATAGTGTATTTAATGTATGAATTCTGTGTACATAGTCTATGTAGGTCTGTAGTTTTTCTTTTTTTTGGGGGGGGGGTGTTCATTCCCTTGGACAGTGACTTTATTTATGTATTTTTGTAGTTTGGATGTGTTAGTTTAGATATATGTGTTAGTTTGGATATATGTGTTAGTCTGGATATATGTGTTAGTTTAGATATATGTGTTAGTATGTGTGTTCTTGAAGTTGTTGTAGTTTTTGGACATGTGTTTTTGTCTTTGTGTTGCACTACTGTGTGCAACGATATGTACTTCCGTACATGAAATGAAATGACAAATAAAGGGCTCCTGATTCCTGATTATTATTATTATCATTATTATTATTATCATTATTCCAAGTAAGCTTCACATTGCCAGCTACTTGACTGTATCTTTTAAACATAAACACATTAGAGAAAGAAACTGTGAAGGAAATGAATGGGAAAAAAATCAGAAATCGTATAAAAAGTAAAAGCTAATACACGCGTACATAAGATAGCAGAAATACTTGAATGCTACCACTACACAGCATTCACATCGTGCTGTATTGACACTGAGAACACTGCATTAAGTAATAAGATCACAGCACTGGCACAACTCACTCTGCTTTAACTTCCTGAATCTGATTCCCACGACTTCCTCTTCCTCTAACGGTAAACTGCAGCAGCAGCTGAAAAGCTAATCTCAGGCCTCACCACATGCAATATGGCACACCATGTGAACCCTGAGGTTTGGATGGAAATTAAAAGCAAAATTTACCCGCGGACCTCAAGTGAAAGTTAAATGACTGACTAGCGACAGTAGTCCAGTTCCCCGGCTTCCCAAGCTTTTCCATACCAAGGTCTGCATGGGCTATCAGTTAGCTTAGCCTGCCCCGCTTCCGCGTCCTGTCAGACCGCCCTCGGGGCTTCCTCCTCAGGCACAGCTCCAGGCAGGGGCCATGGTCCTTGGGCCCACTGGACGCAGCAGGCCAGGCTCCCCCAGCCGATCCAGCGCCAGCTCTCCCAGCCATCAAATGAAGACAAAACCTAAATGCAAATGTGGACAAAGACACTGCATGGACAGTCCTGGGTGAGGCCGCTGCAAACGTGAATTCGTGCCGCCATCTTCAAATTTGCCATAGTATCTTATACTACTTGCATTAACATGTCATCTACCAGCTGTTTTAACCACATCTTGGAAGTATCGTGAAATTACATCCACCACTTGAAATAATAATAATAATAATAAATCAATCTTATATAGCGCTGTTCAAGTACTCAAAGTCGCTTTACAATAAATAGAGTGAAACAAGATGACAGATGAACATAACACAGACATACAGGGGTGGATGGGAAGGGGGGGGGCTACGAGAGGGAGAAGCGGCAGCCACAGACGACGCCAGCAGTACTCTCCCACTTGGACAGATATAAAGGGAAGGAAAAACAAACATCATAAATCACATAAATCACAGATGCAAATAATGAATGCCTCGTGCCGCACAACGATCCTGCATGGAAATAATGCACGTGACATGGTCTTTGTTGTCATCCTATAGAAGCATTGCGTGCAACAAAAGCTCGGTTATGAGGTCAAGTCAATCCATGTTTTGGAATTACTGAGCAATGTTGAACTCAAATGCTTCTCCACACCGGATAATCTGTATGGTATGAAATTACCCTACAGATTTCCATGAATTTTCTAAAACTTTTACAAAACCGCAGTCTTCAATAACTTTCCCAGGTCCTGGAGACTGTATTTTCAAATGTAGTGACTTTTTCTGGATTTTCTTGGCTGTACGAATCCTGTAGAGAGACTAGACAGACATCAAATCCAGTTTCAACTGGATATGTGTACACTCTTAACAGATCTAGCAACCGCACAAACCCGTGCTGGTAAGATCGAGAGATCAGCCTGGCAAAGGGCTGGATGTACATATGTAAACAACGTATGGCGGTCTGAGGACGGATGTCCTTGCCTGCCTGGGTGTCTGTTTCCTTATTATGTGGAATTGCACATGGGAAAGGGCCATGTGTAGGCCCTGTGACGATCTGGTGGCCTGTCCAGGGTGTCTCCCCGCCTGCTGCCCAATGACTGCTGGGATAGGCTCCAGCATCCCGCGACCCTGAGAGCAGGATAAGCGGCTTGGATAATGGATGGATGGGATGGTGTGTCCTTGTTTCCTTTGTACTTATATCTTTTGTGTTAAGGGCAGAGAGAGCCAGAGCACAACAATTTCGTTGTATTCCAATACACATGATAATAAAGCTGGGCTTGAACTTCAACAGAGAGCTCATCAAGTCACCACATCGGGGCGGGGGGGGGGGGGGGATACCAGGGAAGGTATTGACTGGCAGTGACAGGACCTTCCTCAAATACTTATTTATGACTGCTTCTTGATTAATGAGAGTGAGAACTCCTTTCCTCTGCTGGACACAGTACTACTTGAGTACTTCACGACCTGTACTACATGACCTGTACTACACGGCAGGTCGGTTTCTGTCTCAATGACGATTATAGATTATTGATAATTGCAAGCTGTTCTCTTCTCTCACATGTCTTTTCTCTCTCTCTGAATGACGTCTTCCCCTTTCTCTTCTCCTGTGTATGTGAATGTTGTGACGTTAGTCTCCCCTGTGTGCACATGTAGTCTGTCCTCCTCCCAGGTCTCCGTGGTGATGGTCGTCACCACCTGGACGCTGCTTGGCATCCTCCTCATCACATTTTTTTTAAATTTTTATTTCTTCCTCCTTTTTCACCCCAATTGTATCCGGCCAATTACCCCACTCTCCCGAGCCGTCCCAGTCGCTGCTCCACCCCCTCTGCCGATCCGGGGGGGGGGCCGCAGACTACCACATCTGTCTTATAATTCCATTATAATTCTGTTGTCCTCTTTCAGTGTTGTATTCTGTACATTGTGTTTTATTCTGGACACACAACATCCATTGCACGTTGTCCGTCTCGGGAGAGAGAGACCCTCCTCTGTTGCTCTCCCTGAGGTGTCTTCCTGTTTGTTCTCCCTGTTAAAGGGTATTTTAGGGAGTTGTTCCTTATCTGATGCGAGGGTCTAAGGACAGGATGTTGTGTTGCTGTAAAGCCCCCTGAGGCAAGTCTGTAACGGTGTCACACATTACCGCTGGACATTATTATACTATATGTCCTACGAGAGTCCCTGTCCAGACAGAAGGGGAAATCCTCTCACTTTGCTCTACACACACAAACGTGCATGCAGACATGCAAAGAGAGAGAGAGAGAGAGAGAGAGAGAGAGAGAGAGAGAGAGAGAGAGAGAGAGAGAGAGAGAGAGAGAGAGAGAGAGAGAGACAGAGAGAGAGAGAAAGAGAGAGAGAGAGAGAGAGAGAGAGAGAGAGACAGACAGAAGGATAAGGAGCAAGAATGTGCTTAAGAACTCGTCTTTGAGTAGTCTGAACTCTGGAGAGTCTGCATTATGATGAGACATGAAAACCTCCTCCACTGCAGGACTCACATATCACGGCTGGAGGAAGTCATCCGAACACAAAACCCTTCATTCATTTCTTCAGGAAACTCACCAGGGTGGGTTTGAACGACAAAAAAAAAAACAGCAACTCCTAAATGTAAAGTCAGCATCCATCCAATATCCTGCTCTCAGGGTCGCAGGGATGCTGGAGCCTATCCCAGCAGTCACTGGGCAGCAGGCGGGGAGACACCCCGGATTATTGCCATTAATCGAAGGTAAAGCTATAACCGAAGACAGAAGAGAGACATTTATGATTCATTTCCAGGGCTGCAATACACAGCTGTGGTATTTGTATGGTAATATGAGGGGAAAATAACCCTGAAAATACTATAATAGTTTTCTGGGCGTTTTTTTTTATACCATATGGGTTTGGGCTTTTCTCCCTACTACTGGGAAATGTTTTCACCCCAAAGTGGAAGGGCGGTTTTGACAGGATGTTGTCATATAATCGGATTTGAGAGATTTACACAAGATGGGGGGGGGGGGGACACACACAAAAACCTGACTTGAGTCTGTGCCTCTCAGAACAGCACTCTAGTGGCTTTTATGGCTCAGTGTGTGTGTGTGTGTGTGTGTGTGTGTGTGTGTTAAAATATTTTTTTTACTTTGTGTTTTCTGGCATTTGAAGCGACATTCTGACTCTCCACTCCACCTAGTGACAGACTTATTTTTGCACCATTCCGGCTACAGTGGAAGTGGTGGTCCTCACTAAGACCTCAGAGATCGAGGTCCTCACAGTGTAATAAAGACGTGTGTATCTGTGTGTGTGTGTGTGTGTGTGTGTGTGTGTGTGTGTGCGTGTGTATGCGTGTGTGTATCTGTGTATATCTCTCTGTGTGAATGTACGTGTGTATCTGTGTGTGTGTGTGTGTGTGTGGTGTGTATCTGTGTATATCTCTCTGTGTGAATGTACGTGTGTATCTGTGTGTGTGTGTGTGTGTGTGTGATGGCGCTGTACCTTGTGGCAGGTTTAGCGGCAGGTTCCCACAGTGGAGGCGGTAGGACAGGACATCCTAGAAGAACAGGTGTGGCTCTGATATCATGTTGTGGACTGAGTGCTGCAATGGACAGACATAACAGAAGAGGGTTCACATGAGATTAGATCTCTGACACATACCTCTGCATTTCTCATTGCTTTTTTTTTTGTGTTTTTTGGCCTCTCTCTATTCATCATCCTTCCTCATCTCAAATACTGATCGGGCAAGTCTGCCACCTGTGCACGGTTACTGCTGAAAAAAAAAAGTCAACAGTTAGCGTCTTCTGCAAACTTCGGGATCACTTGTATCTTCCCAACAATGACGCAAAAGATGACCTGCCCTCAACCTGAGACAAGTTCTCCTGAAACCGAGTGATATTCTGGTGTCGTATGAGTTGATCAACACCAGGCTGTGCTGGTGTTTTACCATGCCGCGTCATATTCAGCAGAGATGACATGATAGTTTAGTACCCGTGCAGGAGCTCAGAGGAGAACCGAGGGCAGGATAAGCGGTTTGGATAATGGATGGATGGATGGACATGAATAGTTTAGTACCCGTGCAGGAGCTCAGAGGAGAACCGAGGGGCAGGATCACCGTCAGTGGCCGGGATGGGGTAAAACTGTAGGTTGGGTTTCTTGGTCAAAATAAGACGTTTTGACTCTCTTACTCTGTGGAGAAACACATGACATCAGATCAGTGGCTCTCACGCCGTGGTACGTGTACCACCGGTGGCACGCAGAGCGCCCCTTGGTGGTACAGCTGGTGACTAGAAATTTGTTGTATGCTCTAAGAAACTGGCAAAGCCTGATCAAAACCATTAAAACATTTGAACATTCCAAATTCGTGATTGATTAAAACCATTATGATCATTATATAATTAAATCAACAGGATATACTGTTGGAGGTGTGATTAAACCATTGTGATTATTGTGTAATTAAATTAACAGGATATACTGTTGGAGGTGTGATTGTGTTTATAAGCAAACAAATCCATTTACATGTGTGCTTTTACTTTTGTCATGATGAAAGAATGTAGTCCATTGGAGGTGTGTGTGTGTGTGTGTGTGGGTGTGAATGCGCACTTGTGCATGTTCTGATGTTGGTCATCGAGAATTTTTTTGTGGCTTAGTAATATACTGGCTTGTAGGTGGCACTGCTTTGGTGTGATCAGAGGTGACGCTTGGTTGGCCCAAAAAGTTTGAGAAACACTGAATTAGATGAACAGATTTCTTTAAAGACAGAAGTAGGACATATGCACACATGAGGGTTTGAGAAACACACCCACATTCACAGAGAGCGAGAGCAATAGAGAGAGAGAGAGACAGACAGACAGACAGAGAGAGGGGGGGCGGGAGACAGTGAGAGAGACAGAGTGACAGAGAGAGAGAGAGAGAGAGAGAGAGAGGGAGGGAGAGAATAACTGAGAGACAGAGAAAGAGAGATTGAGAGAGAGAGCATGAGAGAGCGAGACAGAAAGAGAGCGAGACAGAAAGAGAAAGACAGAGAGAGATTGAGAGAGACAGACAGAGAGAGAGAGGGAGGGAGAGAATGATTGAGAGAGACAGAGCAAGAGACATTGAGAGAGAGAGAGCATGAGAGAGCGAGACAGAAAGAGAGAGACAGAGAGAGATTGAGAGAAGAGAGACAGACAGAGAGAGAGAGAGAGAGAGAGAGAGAGAGAGAGAGAGAGAGAGAGAGAGAGAGAGAGAGAGAGAGAGAGAGAGAGAGAGAGAGATTGAGAGAAGAGAGACAGACAGAGAGAGAGAGGGAGGGAGAGAATGATTGAGAGAGACAGAGCAAGAGACATTGAGAGAGAGAGAGCATGAGAGAGCGAGACAGAAAGAGAGAGACAGAGAGAGATTGAGAGAAGAGAGACAGACAGAGAGAGAGAGAGAGAGAGAGAGACAGAGAGAGATTGAGAGAAGAGAGACAGACAGAGAGACAGAGAGAGAAAGAGAGAGAGAGATTATTGCATACAGAGAAAAAACAAGGAAACATACATGGTGAGATTTATGAGGAACATAGTTTCTGACTAATCAAAAGGGTTTGGGTATGAATCAGTTCATTACCACATGCAGTAACCCCCGTAGCAAGCCTCCCTAGTACACAATCACCCCCCCCCCCCATCACCACTACTCACACGTGCAATATCCGCTGGCGTCAGGTTCTGGAGACCACTTCTCCTGGTCTACGTTGTCAGTGGGTGTCTGGCTGGTGGCTGTTCTTCGTCAGTCAGGTCTGGAACTGTAAGAGGTCTCTCTCTATCACACTGTCCAAAGGCTGCCCTCTTCATCACCAAAACTGGGGCTCGGGCAGGGGTCAAGTTTCCCAGCGTGTTCCCTGTGTGAAAGCTACATTTAGCATGCACCCACCTCTGTGATTTAGAGCTTTTGTATTGTGGACAGTATGACTAGACCCTATGGTGTTTCTGACTGACCCACATTAGCTCCTCTTCTTTGTGGATTTCTGGGGTGGGCGATGGAGCGCTATACAAACAGCCAAGCTCTTCCTGTGTTACCGACATGACAGCGATGTGTGAAATTTTACAGGAAACAAATAAAGGCTGTGAGCAAAGGTGACAAGAACAAGCCCACTACTTCAACACTTGACATTAGTGTCTTGCCCTGTGATGGACTGACGGCCTGTCCAGGGTGTTTCCTCGCCTTCTGCCCAGTGGCTGCTGGGATGGGCTCCAGCATCCTGCGACCTTAATTTGGATGAGCGGCCTGGATGATGGATGGACATTAGCGTCTAATTTTTAGGCCTTTCTCACCTCACTGCGAAAAGCTGGGTCTTGTCTGTAGTACTGATCACCAACTTGGTTGTTGGGATTCTCTCTCTTGTCACAAAATCGCATGTACGGTAGACTATTTCTGTGCAATATGCCTTCATTGATATACCATTGATTAATTCATAGATTATGTTTTATTTGCTACAAAAAAAAATCAACCCCCTTGAAGTTGCAAAACACTCAAGAGCTCATGGCCTACATCACATCTATTAATGGCCATGTCCTAGCTTATACATGTGCAGACACGTGTACAAGGGGGCATGACACATACCTCCTTCTGCAGCAGTCATGATCCCTCTGGAGATGTGTGGTAGTCTGTTTCTGTAACCACTGTGCCCATTGTACCGCACTCCGCTCTGCTTCACTGCAAAAACCACCTCTTGGAAAAACTTCTGTCACACACACACACACACCACACACACACACACACACACACACACACACACACACACACACACACACACACACACACACACACACAGCAAACCGAAAACTGAAACTTTGCATAAGCATGCTCAATAATCCGGGTAAGGAAATCACAGAAAAGTGAATCAGTTCATCTGGACACGACGTTTATTGAGAGAAACGCTTCATCTGCAGGTACCCCCACCCTTATATACAGCAGAGAGGAAAAGACCACCCCTGAACTGAGGGGGGGAGCCATCTTCCAATGCTGCGATTGCAACTATTCCCCCAGTCCTCTGTGAACGGTACACGTGGCCGATGGCCCAGTAATTTGCATATGAAACCGATCGTTGGTTTTCGGCCATTATGCCGCTGTATTGTCTATAAGGGTGGGGATACCTGCGGTCGGCTTAGACCAGGGGTCCCCAATTACTTTTCATAGCAGGCCCCTTTTAGGGCCACTTTTAAAACCACGGGCCACTCGACCTCCAGCAGCATGTTGTTCGTTAGTTTGTTTTGGTGTCGATACGTTGCAGGTATTATAATTTAAACAGAGATTTTTCATCTATTTTTCGATATATTACTAGTCTTATTTTTACTAAGAAATTAGATTTTTTTTTTTTGGTAGGGAAATAAAAAAAATTCTTCCTTCTGGCATTTCTCCAAAAATTCTCGCGGACCATAAATCAACCCGTCACGGGCCGGACGTGGCCCGCGGGCCGCCTATTGGGGACCCCTGGCTTAGACTGACGAAGGTCACTGATGATCTAGACCTTTTCGACCAAAGTAGCTGTGGTTCAGGCACCGGTTCCGTTCAGGATTCCGAGAACCTTGGATGTTGTGTGGCGAACGTTTCGACCAGTTTTTAGCGGAACCGTCGTACGTCATCAACGGGGGACTTTGTGCGTTGCACACCGGATGTAAACGTCAGCCACATCCCACGGAACCCCCCTAGCCGGCATTAATATGGCGTTGTGGTGACCCACATCTATATATCGAGAGACATTCACCTAAGAGGACGGTGTACCTTTAAGGGAAGAGGCGAGGGGTCAGATAATGCACTTCCGCTTCCGGTTCACAGTCAGTTCAGTGTCGTTGTCGAACGTATGACATGCAAAGTTGGAGCTAGTAAACTACCTCGACTACGTCTACTCTCACGTCTCCTGTCTCGTTGTTTTCTAACTCCACAGCGTCATATTATCACGTCGTCCAGCTCCACTTTTGGACAACTCTTCTCTATCGTCTCGGTAGTCCTTCCTAAACTTCGTTTCACTTGCGGATAGTTTGTTCTTGCGTTCGAGTGAACCCATGCTTGGCCAGCTCTTCTACTAATTGGCCATACAGTTTACTCTTTCCCGCGCTCCTCTCCAGTTTCTCCTGAAACTCGGCAGATGCCCAGATAACAACCACACACCGAGTTTCCTCAGCTGACTCCCACACTTATTGGGAGTGACGAAGGAGGACAGGATTAGGAACCAGTGGTGCGGGCAGCCGTAATCCTGTACAGCACCGTGTGCTATTAGTCGGTGACGTTGACACCAATCACCGGCCTTCAAATGTATTTGCATCAAACGCCATGAGTGGCAAAAAAAATAAATAAACAAAATCATAAAAAAATGTACACATGATGCGTACAGGATTACGGCTGCCAGCACCACTGTTAGGAATGGTTATATTAGAGGGACGGCTCAGGTTGGACAGTTTGGAGACAAAGCAAGAGAGGCAAGATTGAGATGGCTTGGACATGTGTGGAGGAGAGATGCTGGGTGTATTGGGAGAAGGATGCTGAATATGGCGCTGCCAGGGAAGAGGAGAAGAGGAAGGCCAAAGAGGAGGTTTATGTGAGGTGAGTTTATATTTAGGTGAGGGAGGACATGCAGGTGGTTGGTGTGACTAGGGGAGAGTTGGTTAGGCAGTTAGAGGAGGAGTTCTGGAATTTGTTTTGTGCACGTTTTCCCCATTTTTGTTTTTCCTTGTGTAAATTTGCATAGTTTCGTCCAGCATGGAAGATATTGATGAGTTTGTACACAGTCCCTCGGAGTGGATAGAGCAGTGCATTCATAAGGACCAATTGCTTAAAATAGCAGATTATTATTCTTTGGATTTTGGTGATAGAAGGCTAAGTACAGACTCTATCAGTGAAGTCCCAGTTGGATTGGAAGGTCTTGTTAAGTAAGGCAGAGAAGAGGACTGGTCCACTTCTCCAGCCACCCGTAACCTCACGTTTGAACAGCAGAAAGAGTTGCTCCTGTTGCAGCTAGAGTACGATAGTAAAAAACACGAAGCCGAGTTGAAATTGGAGCAAGCAAAGCTAGAGCTGCAACATGCTAAGGTGGATTTAATTAAGACAGGTAGAATGACAGGTGATTTAAGTATGGACTTTCATATATTTCCTGGTGATTCTCCAGACCGGTTTGGTGTCAGCAATTTGCATCTTGTCTCACCATTCAGTGAACGGGATCCAGACACCTTTTTTCTCTGTTGAGCACATTGCTGATCCTAGGCAGTGGCCTGATGCGGAGCGCACTTTGTTATTCCAGTGCATCATGACTGGTAAGGCGCAAGAGGCATATGCTGCTCTCAGTTCAGTTGGCAGTCGTAGCTATGATACAGTGAAGGCTTAAGGGCGTATCAACTGGTGCCCGAGGCTTACCGGCAGCGGTTAAGGTCATGGAGAAAGGGATATAAGCAGATGCATGGTGAGTTTGCTGGGGGTCTAGCCACTCAGTTTCACCGGTGGTGCGCCGTTTTGGAAGTGGAAACGTCCGAGGGCTTGGCCGATCTTATTGTGTTAGAACAGTTCAAAGACTCACTCCCTGGCTACATAGCCACCCGCATTAATGAGCATAAAGTTAAGACTGCTGCGGAGGCTGCTGTCCTAGCCGACGAGTATGTTTTAACGCACAAAAACCCTTTTGGAGACGTGGGCACTCACAGGCAGTGTATGGTAGATGGTTCGCATTCCATGAGCTAGGATGGGTCGAGACGGGAGTTCAGTGCATGCTAAAATTATCATGGGTCTGGTGGGAAGTTTGATCCCAACGGAGTTTGTAATTACTGTCGGGGGAAGGGACATTGGTAGGCAGAGTGTCTTGTTCTTAGAGGTAGGAGTAAGTTATCAGGAGGTAGGGGGCAGGGAAAGGCTGTAGCGTTTGCCACCTCTATCCAAATTGGTAATCCTTTTGCACAGTTTCCGGAGCAGGTGCAGCCACCAGCATCCTCATGGCGCTCTGCCGGTCCTGATTGTTCTGATTTCTCACTATTCATTACAGAGGGTCATGTCTCACTCGTGGGAAGTAATGTGAAAGTCCCAGTGAAAATCCTGCGGGACACTGGAGCTGTAGATTCTTTCATTTTAGAATTAGTACTTCCTCTTTCTAAGTCTGATACCAGTGATAGTGTACCAAGGTATGGGGCATGGGTTTAATCACGTTGTCTGTCCCACTTCATCAGATGATGCTCATGTCTGACCTGGTGGAAGTGGTGGTTGGTGTCCGCCCAGTGCTACCAGTTGAGGGGGTTCACCTCATTCCAGGGTAATGGTCTATCTAGCTGGGGGGTGTGTTTGGGCTAATGTGCCGCCACCTCCAGTAGTTAGCCCTTCACCGACACTCGCGAGGGAGGTAGATGAAAGTGCACAAAGTTTGCCAGAGCTTTTCACAGCCTGCGCTATGAGCCGCGCCATACGTAGCTGATCCACAGTTTAAGCTGGCAAAGAAGAGGACCGTACAATGCCATTGTTATCCTTGCCAGATCTGTCTGACTTGCCATTTTCTGTTTCCTTACAGGACATGGCTAGTGCACAGCAGGCGGATCCCACCTTGAAGGAGCTCCTTGACAGTGGCTGTCCTGTGGATGAGTGGTGTCAGGAGTGATTTGTGACAGAAGGGTACCAGCAAGAGTTAAAGGGAAGGTTTACAAGATAATTGTGAGACCAGCTATGTTATATGGTCTGGAGACAGTGGCACTGATGAAAAGACAGGAGGCGGCGCTGGAGGTGGCAGAGTTGAAGATGCTAAGATTTTCATTGGGGGTGATGAAGAAGGACAGGATTAGGAATGAGTATATTAGAGGGACAGCTCAGGTTGGACGGTTTGGAGACAAAGCAAGAGAGGGAAGATTGGGATGGTTTGGACATGTGTGGAGGAGAGATGCTGGGTATATTGGGAGGAGGATATTCAGTAAAAAGAGAGAAAGAAAAAAAAACCCCAAAAAACAACTATAAACAAAAACTAAAACATGAATTAACAAAAGCACAGCATCATCTCTGCGGCATTTGTGACATTAATAATTGTACAGTCCGTCAGCACATCATCAGTCCTTGAAGGAGTCGGCAAGTGACCCATTCTACAGCTCAAACCTGGAAACCAAAGAGACATCCCTAAATGAATAATCTTGGTACAAACAGCTAAAAGAATCCAGGATGACTTTCACATTTTGGTGTTTTGCTTTGGGACAACAATGCATCCAGAGATTCCATAACATACCTTCATCAGGCTGGTCTGACAGATTAAACAGATGTGGATATTCTTTACCAGGTTCATTTAGGAAAGCATTTTTGGGAACGTCATTGCCCTATATGCTGGTGCTTTTTTTTAAATATTTATATTTTTTTTATCCACTTATATAAAAGAAAGAACAAAACACTGGGAAAAATATGTACAGGTAGGGAGTCTTGGGAGAGAGATCCCTCCTCTGTTGCTCTCCCTGAGGTTTCCTCCTATTTTTTCTCCCTGTTAAAAGTTTTTTTTAAATGTTCTTTTTTTAGGGAGTTGTTCCTTATCCATTGTGAGGGTCTAAGGACAGGATGTTGTGTTGCTGTAACGCCCACTGAGGCCAAACCTGTAATTTGTGATATTGGGCTACACACAAATACAATTGACTTGACTTGACAGATACAGAGCACCTGCAGAACGAGTAGATTTGTCTGTAAAATCAACAAATGAGAGTGTGCCCATTCATTTAATGCTGTGTTTCTGTGTGCTACGTCTGGAGAACGTTGTTCCTAGTTGTAAAGTCTGTCACGATTAACAGTGGTCTGACACTGTCTGTGTAGCTTTGCATGCCCTCTTATCCATCCATTATCCAAACCGCTTATCCTGCTCTCAGGGTCGCGGGGATGCTGGAGCCTATCCCAGCAGTCATTGGGCGGCAGGCCAATAGGAACTCTTATGTATGTTACCTGGTGTTATCATTTCCATCTTGATGTTCTTCGGGTGACTCAGGGCAACAGTAGCGAAGGGCTGTGAGAACATCAGTAGTTTCCTTAAACAGATCATTTGGGATGGCATTTCACTGCAGAAACAGACTATGAAATAATAGCGTATATAGTATAACTGAAATAAACATAAAATTTATTGTCCCTTGGGATGCTAGATTAGCTATAACCCATCGTCTTTTTGACTGCCCTTCAAAATCTAATGTCTTCTGACGGGCATCCGTTCATATTTATAAATCAGTCCACCATCAGATCCACCAACATAATGTGAGTGTGATACGGATTGGGCCTAATAGGAAATAATACAAACTCCTGAAAATGAATGAATTGGGTGGAAAAAAACAACAGAATTTTCAGCAAAACACAATTATAGAAAAAAAAAGTACAGATGGTCATTTAAGGGCAGCGTGGATAAATAGATGTCTTACCTGAATAACCTCATAGAATAGATCATCTGGATCATAGATCATAGAATGGATCATCTGGATCATAGATCATAGAATGGATCATCTGGATCATAGATAATAGAATAGATCATCTGGGTCATAGAATAGATTATAGATAATCTGGATCATAGATCATAGAATGGACCATCTGGATCATAGATCATAGAATAGATCATCTGGATCATAGATCATAGACTAGATCATCTGGATCATAGATCATAAAATAGATCATCTGGATCATAGATCATAAAATAGATCATCTGGATCATAGATCATAGACTAGATCATCTGGATCATAGATCATAGAATAGATCATAGAATAGAATCAGTTCATCTGGACACAACATTTATTGACAGATACGTTTCATCACTCATCTAAGCGACCTCTTCAGTCTCAACTGATCGCAGGTATCCCCACCCTCATAAACAGTACAGTGGCACAACAACCGAAACCAACGATCGGTTTCATATGCAAATTACCGTGGCCGTTCTAGAGTTAAAATTGCCACGTTTACTATTCACAGAGGATTGGAGAGTGTCTGCAACCACAGCATTATAAGATGGCGATAGATGTACTCTTAGCCCCCCCCCCCCCCCGGTTCAGGGTCGGTCATTCCCTCTTCATGTGGAGTAAAGTATGCAGCAGTGGAACGACATGCTTCTTACAATATGTCCTATAAACCTGGATGAATACCAGATGACTACCAGATTTGGGATAACACGGCTTGAATGTCAAAACCATAAAATCTGGATTGTGATCGCAAAGGAGCAAACCTTCTCAAGCTCTTTCGCCAGCAGCCTGATCAAATGAGACGCGGCTGGGTGGACCAGCCTCCCAACTTCTTCTGAAGAGGCCACCTGAGCGTTCCTGACAGGGCGGACCGTTACTTTGTCCTGTGCGTTTGAGACTTTTTTAACTATACGTGCAAGTTGGTGCTATGGTTTTGTAACTCGCTAGCTATTTCCGGTGCTTCGTGTTCTCTACTGGATCAGGCTGTACATGACGCACATGCCCTGAACCGAAAGGGGCTGTGTGTAAAGTAGCTTGAATACCACTGACCTCCGTCTCCCCCCAATGTGAGTAACACCCGCTCAAAGCAAGCGAGGCAAATAAACTCACATAAGGTAGAAAAGGTACACGGGTTGGTGGGCAGGGGGGGGGGGGGGAGTTTTCACTTTGTAGCATTAAATTCAGCAGGCCGCGTCGGTATCTTTTAAGTCACGTGTTTCAAGAAAACTTGAGTATTACACAAAGTACACATGACTGACACGTGTACAAGGTATTTGTTTTCACAGTGTCAGTTAGCGTTACCTTTATGCCAAGTGTTTTGACTGTCCATCTCTGAGAACGACCTGAATGCTGTCGGACAGGCTTGACGCCACAGTTCGTGGATGGATTACCGAATGGACCTGCCAGGCCCAGGGGTGCAAGGACTCGGGGGGGCCCCTGGGCCCGGGCCTCTGCGTGAAAGTCACTGTTATTAACTTTGCATTTCTTTTTTGGACCCCCCCCTTTTTCTCCCCAATTGTGCCCGTCCAATTGCCCCACTCCTCCGAGCCGTCCCGGTTGCTGCTCCACCCCCTCTGCCGATCCGGGAAGGGCTGCAGACTACCAGATGCCTCCTCCGATACATGTGGAGTCGCCAGCTGCTTCTTTTCACCTGACAGTGAGGAGTTTCACCAGGGGGACGTAGCGCGTGGGAGGATCACGCTACCCCCCGAACAGGCGCCCCGACCAACCAGAGGAGGCGCTAGTGCAGCGACCAGGACACATACCCACTCGCAGACACGGCCAATTGTGTCTGCAGGGACGCCCGACCAAGCTGGAGGTAACACGGGGATTCGAACCGGCGATCCCCACGCTGATAGGCAATGAAATAGACCGTTATGCTACCCGGACGCCCTAACTTTGCATTTCTTGTCGCATAGTCAAAGAGTTTAGTCATTCAGGTCAATAACTGAGCCCCAAAAATCCTACTGAAAAACTGCAGGGAACTGCAGGTGAATGTAGTGTGTCTTAGTTAACATGCTGTTGGCGTTACTGTGTGTATGTGCACTGTGAATCCTGTTGAGGTACAGGTGAATTTAGTTACTGTGCTGTTGGCTGCAAGTCAATGTACCTGCCCTGCCAGGGAGGGGGGTTCAATGTGAAGTGTCTACATAAAAACACCACATAAATGTAATCCATTATTATTATTATTATTAAGAGGAAGCAGGTAAAAAGAAGATCTGCAACAGTGCATCATCTACAGCATGAACAAAAAATGAAATACTGAGCAGCATAACAAACTGAAATATTGATTTCTTTATTCTATCAGAAATGTCACAGCTCCCGTAACATTTAAAATGACGTGCATTTTAAAACTCCTTACACGAGACATAAATGTTTTCCACGCCACTGGTGACCCGTAACAAATAAATAGCTTATTATGCATTCGTAAGGATGCAAATACCCTGTCACTGATGAAAGTGCATCAGCAGAATAGACACCTCTGTAAACAAATATGCGTTTTTTGTGCTGTAAAAACAGTGGCAGCAAATTATTCCTGAATGTTTCTTAACCCCCGACTGCACAGCGGGCGACGGAGCGTTCTCTGAAGCCCCGTGTCTGGTATACACGTTTCTTGAAATGATTGCAACCAACCTGAATAGTCAAAAGTATCAAAGCACAGCCCAGTAAGGTGTGGGAGTGTGGGAGTGAGTCACTATCGAGCATCATTTGAAGGTGGGACTTGCTTTTCTGTCACATGGTCACAGGAGCACATGGTGTGAGGAAAAGATTATTTGCTTTACGGGGCTAATTTTGTTTAAAAAGGCATGAACTGTTAATGGTGGCACGGTGGTGCAGTGGTTAGCATGGTCGCCTCACAGCAAGAAGGTTCTGGGTTCGAACCCCGGGGTTGTCCAGCCTTGGGGTGGGGGGGGGGTCATCCTAGGTCGTCCTCTGTGTGGAGTTTGCATGTTCTCCCCGTGTCTGTGTGGGTTTCCTCCAGGGGCTCCGGTTTCCTCCCACAGTCCAAAGACATGCAGGTCAGGTGAATCGGCCATACTAAATTGTCCTTTGGTGTGTCGGCCCTGTGATGGCCTGGCGGCCTGTCCGGGGTGTCTCCACGCCTGCCCCCCAATGGCTGGGATAGGCTCCAGCATCCCCGCGACCCTGACTGGGATAAGCGGCTTAGATAATGGATGGATGGATAGATGGATGAACTGTTGATAAAAATGTGTGTTGGGGGCGTCCGGGTAGTGTGGCAGTCTATTCCGTGGCCTACCAACACGGCGTTCGCCAGTTCGAATCCCCATGTTACCTCCGGCTTGGTCGGGTGTCCCTACAGACAAAATTGGCCATGTCTGCGGGTGGGAAGCCGGATGTGGGTAGGTGTCCTGGTCGCTGCACTAGCGCCTCCTCTGGCCATCGAGGGCACCTGTTCGGGGGGGGGCTGGGGGGGAATTAAAGTGGTCCTCGCACGTACTGCATCCCCCTGGTGAAACTCCTCACTGTCAGGTGAAAAGAAGCGGCTGGCGACTGCGCATGTATCAGAGGCGGCATGTGGTAGTCTGCAGCCTTCCCCGGATCGGCAGAGGGGGTGGAACAGTGACCCGGATGGCTCAGAGGAGTGGGATAATTGGCCGAATACAATTGGGGAGGGAAAAAAATGTGTGTGCGTGTGTGTGTAGAGAAGCCTTTTGTCAGGTTTTATGAAGTTTATTTATTTTGCATGTTCACAAACTGAGTTTTTTCTTTTCTTGTGCCAGAAGGGGAGGAGGAAGCGGGAGCCCATGGCTCCCATCCCTAACTAGGATGTCTGTTTGGACAGTGCTACCTCACACTGGCAAGTAATGTGTGACAAGAAGGGAAGATTCAGGGCTCCTGGGTGCAAAGGAACACCCGAAGTGATGTGCAAAAAGTGTCATGTAGACGTCTGTTTCACAGTACAGAAGAACTGTTTTTAGAAGTGAACCAGGAAGGCTCCAACCAGGCTGGATAGCTCCAGCCAGGCTGGATCATTCCAGCGAGGCTGGATCACTGCAGCGGGTCAGCAGGAAGTGCAGCCGGAAAAGACACTCGATGTGCGGCTACGGGCAGAGCTCGAGCAGTCTGGAGCCTCGACGCAGACATTCAGTGGCGTGAGGCCGGCTTTCAGTGTGTGTACCCGCTAACAGCTGTAGTGCACCCCGGTGATGGAGGGGAAAAGACACCATTTTTGAAAAAAATATTTTGGGGTGGGTCCGGCAAAATAAAAATAAAAAACAAAACAAGTTTTCGTCATAAAATGTTCCCAAATGAACCAAGAAATGATGTGGAATAATTTTTTATCATGTACCATCAAAATGTGTGCAGTAGAGGGTTAAAACCCACCGTGGCTGCAGGAACTCATTTACATCATCCATTACAGTAAAATTATTCTCATCATTCTTCAACCACATACTCCAGGAGGAAGTTGGAATGAATAAATGCCTGTAGGGTTCAACCCCAACAACTTGTCAGTCCAACAAACACCAATAGTAAATATCTCAAATAATTAGATATCTCAGATTAACACAATATATATTATCTTAATTGGTTTAAAGTATTGCTATTCTGCTCAAAGATATGAGGCGCAAGACAAACAGCAGAGATAATTTGGTCGCAACCCTATTTGAGACTTTCAAGTCTCTGTCTGGAGGATGAGGCTCTCCGGTGAATGTAATCGCATAGTTCATCTTTGGGAGAACGCAAGCGTGACCCTTCCTCACATAAACCCTATTCACTTCACAACACCTCACCCATTTCCCTCATGTGAAACCTCTCCTCCGGCAACCGTGGTTTATGAGGAGTGGATCGACGACAAGCTAGTTGAGTTACGTGTCTAAAATTCCCCTAAAATGTTGAAAAAAAGTGACAGCACGTTCAGTGTTTCATTGTCCAGCCCCGACACAGGCTCCTTCCCCTGTGTCAAGGATTTGAGACGGAGAAGGAGGTGATGGGGAGGCACAGCAGGGAACAGTAGGAGGGGTGTAAGGGTTGGACCTGGCCGGGTAAAGGCTTGTAAGAGCTCCAGTCGGAAACGCTCCCCGGTTTACAGCATAGAGACACCTCACACCTGCAAACAACACACGACACAGGCCTGCTGTCATGTGCAGTAATGCCCGTTGAGCTTATAAACACTGGCAGACACCATGACTCGTGTACCATGTCTGCTGATCCATAGCACTGTTAACTTGGTTTGAAATTCAGAGGCGGTGGGTTTGAGATCAAGTGAGGGCAGGATATGATATGCTGATGTACAATGCCATACCTGGTTACGCTTTGGATGATCTTCTTCTCATCCTGATCCAGACACACGGCGAAGGTGGTCATGTTGTCCACACTGCTCACCTGGACCTCGTCCACCTTCACCTCCGATACAGAGATGTGCTGCGAGAGGGGAATGCAAGGGTGGACCAGAGTAAGAAGGCAGCCTTTGATACCATCTCACATAACATCCTCCTAGAAAGATTAGCTTCCATTGGAATAACTGGAACCCCCCTGACTGGTTTAGATGATATCTCTCTGGCCGCACTCAGTTTGTTCAGTGTAAAAATTTGAGATCACATTCCTTTCCTATTACTACCGGTGTTCCCCAGGGTTCTGTATTGGGACCCCTCCTATTAATTATTTACCTACTACCTTTTGGCCACATTTTCAGGAAATATGGCATTCAATTTCACTGCTATGCAGATGACACCCAGCTTTATCTATCCACCAAGCCTACCTCCACTCTTCCGCACACTTCCCTTTCTGACTGCTTACTAGAAATTAAATAGTGACAAAACTGAAGTCCTCCTAGTATGCAATAAACCTACTTTAGCCAAACCTGATAGTTTTTCTCTGACTATTGACAATTCTATAGTTCCTCCATCGCCTCAGGTTAAGAGTCTGTGTGTCATCCTGGACAGCACATTATCTTTTTAAAAAAATGTATTTCAGATTTTTCCCTTTTTTCTCCCAATTTAGTGGCCAATCGATCCCTATTTTAATTCAAACACCCACCCTCATACTGCATGTGTTCGCCAACTGCATCTCTCTGGCCGGCAGTCTCGAAGGAGACCGCCTCCCCATTTTCGTGACAAGGCGACTCCAGGCCGAACCACTGTTTTTTCGGACACACACAGAGATGCATTCACGTGACGAACACAAGCCGACTCCGCCCCCCTCCTGAAGACAGCGTTGCCAATGATTGCTGCTTCATCGAGTCCGGCCATAGTCAGACCTGATGAGACCGGGGCGCGAACCCCAGTCCCCAGTGGGCAATTGTATCGACACAAAGCCGATGCTTAGACCGCTACACCACCGCGGACCCAGCACATTATCTTTTGAAGCCCACATCAACAAAGTTACTTGGTCTGCACATTTCCTACGAAATATTAATCATCTTCGGCCGTCACTTACACTGAGCATCACAGCCATACTCACTCATACCCTAGTTACATCCCGTATTGACTACTGCAATTCTATCCTCTTTGGTCTTCCCCTCAAGTTTTTTCATAAACTTCAATTGGTCCAGAATTCAGCTGCCCGTATCATTACCAGAACTCCTTCCATAGATCATATCACTCCTGTTCTTCAGCAACTCCACTGGCTCCCTGTTAAATACCGTATTGACTTTAAGATCCTGCTCCTCACCTTTAAGACCCTTAATAACCTCGCTCCTTCATATCTTCCCGAACTCCTTCATAGCCACATGCCCTTTCGCACTCTCAGATCCTCTTCTGCTCACCAACTCACTACACCATCGGCCCGCTTGACTACCATGGGTACTAGAGCCTTCAGTCATTCTGCTCCCCGCCTATGGAACTCTCCCACAAGAAATTCGTAACACTGACTCTCTTTCAACCTTCAAATCCCATCTCAAAACGCACCTTTTCAAACTGGCATATTCAGTCTGATCCACACTTCATTGAATTTTGTGCAGATGATGATTTTATACTTATCTGTTGTATTAACTTTTTATTGTGTACCCTGCTTTGTTTTGATTTTATGCTGTCTGATACAGTGCTGCTTGTTTTTTACTGTGTTCTATAAGGTGTCCTTGAGTGCTCTGAAAGGCGCCCACAAATAAAATGTATTATTATTATCATTATTATTATTATTCTATAAAAATGAGGCCGGATATGAGAATATCCCCATATCGAATGTGTTAACCCAAGTGCTTCATGGGCCTCACCTGGTTGTAGCCCATCTTAGACTTGGAGCATTGTCGTCTCAAGACTTCAGTCATCGTCAGCTGCAAACTCTCAGTTCTTGAGTCTAGATTGAGGTGAAATCATTTTGGACTTGCTTTTCAGTCATATAGTCAAGCAACATCCATGAGGCAAAAGGAAATGGCGATACATTCACACTGAAAATAGTAATTCTTTTCCAAGTATGACAAAGGGGAAATGTTTCACTAGGGATTGAAAAGCTGGCACATACCAATCTCCTCGGGTTTCCTGCAGGCTTTGTAAAGGTTAATTGATGTGCAAACCATCTCTGTCTGTTTCCATTGTCTCCTTCTACTTACTGACACCTAGAATACAGAGACGATGACGTGAGTTTGAAAATGATGAACTCAACCGTCAAATGAGGATTTGGTGTAACTATTTGAAGGAATGCGTGGGAGTGTGGGAATATTCACCTTGCTGTAGGCAACACCTAGTGTTAAAGGGACCGCTTCCCTCTCCCCATCAATACCAAACCTTTTACTGGCGACACCTACAAAGAAAATATAATGCACATTAGAGTGTGTGCGCGCGTGTGTGTGTGTTAGTAATGTGTTTTGGTGTCTGACTCAATGGATGACTCACCCATTGCCTTGACAGCCCTGGTTCCAGCTGTGTGTCCAAGCTCCAGAGAATAAATAAACACCTCCCTTCTCCTCTCTCCTCCAGCCAAGGTCAGCTGGAAAAGGAGGAAAATTATTCAGAATTTATGGTGTGTGCATGGGTGTGTGTACCTAAGTGTGCGTGCACGAGTGTGTCCATGACTCTGTTTGTGTGTGTGTGTGTATGAACATGAATTAATGTGCATCTGTTTGTGCATATGCATGGAAGCATCCTCTCATGAGTGTAGTTGTAGGCACCCGCAACAAATGTGACTATGCATGCGTATGTGCACAATAAATGCATCTCTCTCTCAGCTGACCTGAGCTTGGTAGAGCTGCACAAGAGCAGGCTGGCTGGCATTTCTGCAATAATACAGCACAAGGTCAGCCAATAGGGGGAGGCTCTCCACACCATCGCCAGAATCACTGCCCTCCTTACAGGTTGTCTAGAAAAGTACAGATGTAACTTTTTTTTTACATACACAAATGAAACTATTACACATACCATGCTTGTTCCCCCTTTTACTCCCTAATTGTATCCGGCCAATTACCCCACTCTTCAGAGCCATGGCGGTCGCTGCTCCACCCCCTCTGCCGAGCCAGGGAGGGCTGCAGACTACCACATGCCTCCTCCGATCCATGTGGAGTTGCCAGCCGCTTCTTTTCACCTGACAGTGAGGAGTTTCGCCAGGGGGACGTAGCGCATGGGAGGATCACGCTATTCCCCCCCCAGTTCCCCCTCCACCCCACACAGGCGCCCCCGACCGACTAGAGGAGGTGCTAGTACAGCGACCAGGACACATACCTGCATCCGGCTTCCCACCTGCAGACAAGGCCAATTGTGTCTGTAGGGACGCCCAACTAAGCCAGAGGTAACAAGGGGATTCGAACTGGCGATCCCCGTGTTGGCAGGCAACAGAATAGACCGCGACGCTACCCGGACGCCCGGCCTGATGAAAGTTTTAAAGTATAATTGAAATAGAAATCACTGACCCACAGCTGCACTGGACTCAGTAAAAGATTATGTATTGGTGATTTGGTGATATGAGTTTTTACTCAAACAAGTAATTTTTTTGTTGATACCCATCATTAACCATAGTGCCTCTTGTCAATAAACATAGTTAGAAAATTAACTGTGTAATGGCCAATAATTTCCAGGTGTCATCATTTGTACATGAAAGTAGATTTTATTTCTGCATCAACAACCTCCGCCAAACAACCTTACTGAAGAATGCATCCACCCAAGACAACATTATCCTCCGAACCCAAGAGCTTTACCGATGACAACAAGAGTCAGGGAGGGAGCAGGTGTAGGAGGAGGTGTTTCTAGTAGATGAAGTACTAAAAATACCTGACAAAGAATGTCAGACGACAGGCTGAGTAGACTGAGCACACTCCTTTCGTACCAGGGGTCGATCATGCCCAGCAGCTGTGCTACATCAGTCGTTCTGTCCTCGAACACAACTCTACCTTGCTCCTGCTGCAACAAAGGAAAAGAGACTGGGTTGAAAAACGGCATGTTTTTCTAACATTCATCTTACGTTCTTCATATTTAAAAGCTTCTACTTTTGGATTTTTGTTGACCTCGCTTGCACACCCTTGTGGAGGACAGCGGTAGTGTTTCACGGAGGAGCAGCTTAATTTTGCGTAGAGATGTATTGGTGTTTTGGGAAAACACGTGCTTGCAAGATAGGCGATGAGGTAATGCATCTTGATTTGTGGCTGTGTGTCCTGTCTGTGTGCTGCATGTTGCTTTGTCAGATTCTGCTGGGAATCTGAACCGGGAGAAGCATTTGGAATCATTATATAGTAACGTCTAGTCTTCTCGCTAACAGTCTCATTTGCTTATGTCGGTCATATAGAGGCATCGAGATTAAACTGAGACAGAGAACTAATCAGTGAAAAACTCCTCATAGCAGCTTTAATGGAAATCCATGATATCCTGCTAGCAGAATGACAAGGACAAGGGTACACTACCATGTAGTCTGATATTCTGCATATGGAAGTATGCATTTAAGTAGTATAATCAGAATTGTCCCAGATAAATGGACCAAAGCTGTCACTATTCTCACCACAGAGGGTATGACTTTGGTGGGACATCTTGTTTGCCCCTCACTTGGTGCAGGTCCCCCTGCTGGACTTCCAAGACTCTGCCTCTTTGCCGGGATGAAGTAGAACTGCAGCTTGCACATCCTGGTGAGGCCAGGACACCTGCTCTCCTTCTGCTGTAGGTCGCTGTATGCCCGCGCCAGCCTCCCCGCCTCTCTGTCACCCCCAAATACCACCACTCTGACCAAGGTGGATGCCTCCGTTTCGACCCCCTCATCACAGCTCAGGATGGGTCTCTTGCGGATGCACATGTGCTTCTGAGGAGATGAAGGATCCTGGACAGCATCGATGGATGACAGAGCAGGTCCGAGTGAAAGATGGACCTGTCTCGGTAGGGACTTGGAACGCTTGAACTGCGCCCTGGTCGGAGGGGAGTCCCTGTTGACATCGCCGCTGTAACCCATGCTCTGGACACGGCGGCAGAGGGAAGGACTACCATTGGGCTTGAATAGCAAGGAGAAGCGTTCCACGCTCAAGAGAGAACTGGACTTCTTCTTGGGTTTCTTTCTGGGCCTCAGCTGGTGGTCGTCAGCCTCCTCTACGTCCTCGCTGAAGTCACTTTCCACACCAGATGACTCGGACAGAGTAGACGGGACGGACCAGCTGGAGGACAGGGAGTAGCTGGAGAACATTGAGTCCCTGGAGGAAGTGGATGTGGTTGAAATGCGGTGGTCTTGGAATTTGTGGTCCTCTTTCTTTTCCTCCGACCCCCCTTCCTCGCTCCCGTTCTCCTCGTTGCATTTCTCCCCATCAATTTTAGGATCTTGGTTCAGCTCATTTGCGAGAATGTCACTCAAATTATCTGGATGAATGCAGAGATAGAGCAAAAAAAAAAAAAAAAAAGAAAGAAAGAAAAGAAAAAAAGACAAACAATCTCAGACAAACAAACCACATGAAAGTAGGCTAAAAAATAAACCCGTAAAACGGATAACAGCAGTAGGTGTTTGGCTGATAACTGATAATGTACTACAGGAATAAAAGGATATGTGGTAGGATTACACAATTAGAGTAGAGGTCTGACAAATTCCAAGAGATCATTCTGGATAGAAGAAACCTTTCAGGGTGGATGAGGAGAGGGTTACCAAAATTGTCTTTTTCCCAGGAGCATATCTGGCATTTGGCGAAGGGCAGCTCGAAAATCTTGACAGCTCCTAATGACAGAAGTTAAAACCTGCCATTAAGAAGGGCCTGCGGTTCGAGACAGAGCTGACATATTCGCTGCTGACTGCGCAAATAAACCTGTATATTCCCCTTCCCAGTTAGAGATCATTTCTATCTTGCATGACAGATCTGGTATTGGTAATCACATCTGAGTGTGTGAATGACAGATTATGATATGAAACCTTCTTGCGATCAGTCTTCAGCATGAATAATGAGCATCTCCTGCTTGTTCCCATGCATTGGGAATTTCATCATGCTTCGTCTCTCACCGAGGTTTGCGTCACCGTCAGCCGTGGAGGGAATTGAAAGGGTCTCCCTCAGCTTCTCCATGTCATATTGTAGACCCTCTCTGGCCGCGTCAGGGTCCTCCGTGAAGGCCGCTGTCTCCATAGTGTCTGCTATCGCCGCCAGGAGCTGCTCCAGCTCATCTGGTGGTTTTGACTAAAAGAGCAAAAGAGAATACGTTTTACACAAGGTTATTATTCGACTCTACATCCATATAAAGTAAAGAAACAAAAAAAAAAAGACAACAGAAATATATTTCTCGGGTGTCCGAGTAGCATAGCGGTCTATTCCGCTGCCTCCCAACACGGGGATCGCTGGCTCGAATCCCCGTGTTACCTCCAGCTTGGTCGGGGGTCCCTACAGACGCTATTGGCCGTGTCTGCGGATGGGAAGCCAGGTGTGGGTATGTGTCCTGGTCGCTGCACTAGCACCTCCTCTGGTCAGTCAGGGTGCCTGTTCGGGGGGGAGGGGGAACTGGGCGGAATAGCGTGATCCTCCCACGCGCTATGTCCCCCTGGTGAAACTCCTCACTGTCAGGTGAAAAGAGGCAGCTGGCAACTCCACATGTATCGGAAAAGGCATGTGGTGGTCGGCAGCCCTCCCCTGATCGGCAGAGGGGGGTGGAGCAGCGACTGGGATGACTCGGAAGAGTGGGGTAATTGACCGGATACAATTGGGGAGAAAAAAGGGGGGGAAATAAAAAATTTTTTTAAAAAAAGGCCCTGAAAAAAATTGTTGCAGAAAGTGAGAATGGGATGACGGTGGACATCAGTGGGTTGGTCCGCCCATAGATACCGTCTCTCTGGGTGTGCCATGTGCCCACCTGTAGAGCAGCCTGGAGCGTGTGCAGGGGATACGTGGTACCCAGAGCTGCTTGGAAGGCATGAGCGATCAGACCAACGGTGATGTCTTTCCGGGAGTGACGGGCGCTACTCAGCTGTTCGGACACGGACTGTACCTCCGGGGGGACGTCCTCTTTTTGGTTCACTAAAAACACAGTGCTTTCAGGCATGCGTGTCCATGCACACGGACAGATACACACACACACACACACACACACACACACACACACACACACACACACACACACACACACACACAATGTCACCCTCATACACTTATGCAAATGAGCAATGATACAAACCCCAATTCCAATGAAGTTGGGACGTTGTGTAAAACGTAAATAAAAACAGAATACAATGATTTAAAAATCCTTTTTGACCTATATTCAACTGAATACACTACAAAGACAAGATATTTAATGTTCAAACTGATAAACTTTATTGTTTTTTTTGCAAATATTCACTCATTTTGAATTTGATGCCTTCAACACATTCCAAAGAAGCTGGGACAGGGGCATGTTCACCACTGTGTTACATCACCTTTCCTTTTAACAACACTCAGTAAGCGTTTGGGAACTGAGGACACTAACTGTTGAAGCTTTGTAGGTGGAATTCTTTCCCATTCTTGCTTGATGTACGACTTCAGTTGCTCAACAGTCCGGGGTCTCCGTTGTTGTATTTTGTGCTTCATAATGTGCCACACATGTTCAATGGGAGACAGGTCTGGACTGCAGGCAGGCCAGTCTAGTACCCGCACTCTTTTACTACAAAGCCACGCTGGTGTAACACGTGCAGAATGTGTCTTGGCATTGTCTTGCTGAAACAAGCAGGGACGTCCCTGAAAAAGACATCGCTTGGATGGCAGCATATGTTGCTCCAAAACCTGTATGTACCTTCCAGCATTAATGGTGCCTTCACAGATGTGCAAGTTACCCACGATGCCATGGGCACTAACACACCCCCATACCATCACAGATGCTGGCTTTTGAACTTTACGCTGGTAACAATCTGGATGGTCCTTTTCCTCTTTAGCCTGGAGGACACGACGTCCATGATTTCCAAAAATAATGTGAAATGTGGACTCGTCAGACCACAGCACACTTTTCCACTTTGCGTCAGTCCATCTCAGATGAGCTCGGGTCCAGAGGAGCCGGCGGCGTTTCTGGGTGGTGTTGATATATGGCTTTCGCTTTGCATGGTAGAGTTTTAACTTGCACTTGTAGATGTAGCGATGAACTGTGTTAACTGACGATGGTTTTCCCAAGTGTTCCTGAGCCCACGTGGTAATATCCTTTATAGAATGATGTCGGTTTTTAATGCAGTGCCGCCTGAGGGGTCGAAGGTCACGGGCATTCAATGTTGGTTTTCGGCCTTGCCGCTTACGTGCAGAGATTTCTCCGGATTCTCTGAATCTTTTGATGACATTATGGACTGTAGATGATGAAATCCCTAAATTCCTTGCAATTGTACGTTGAGAAACGTTGTTCTTAAACTGTTGGACTATTTGCTCACGCAGTTGTTCACAAAGTGGTGAACCTCGCCCCATCCTTGCTTGTGAACGACTGAGTCTTTCGAGGATGCTCCTTTTATACCCAATCATGACACTCACCTGTTTCCAGTTAACCTGTTCACCTGTGTTTTGAGCATTCCTCAACTTTCCCAGTCTTTTGTTGCCCCTGTCCCAGCTTCTTTGGAACGTGTTGCAGGCATCAAATTCAAGATGAGTGAATATTTGCAAAAAACAATAAAGTTTATCAGTTTGAACATTAAATATCTTGTCTTTGTAGTGTATTCATTGAATATAGGTCGAAAAGGATTTGCAAATAATTGTATTCTGTTTTTATTCACGTTTTACACAACGTCCCAACTTCATTGGAATTGGGGTTTGTAGTTCCAAGTGTTACTTTTAAGGTATAAAAAGTATATCCACAGTCAATTTAAAACCTTTAATGAAAGTGTGAATCCGCTTACATGATTTTGGAGTTGTTATTGTCAGTGGTAAGACCCTGCTCCTCCCTCACCAGTCTCTGAAAAGAAATACCTAGAAGAAATAGATGACATGATAATTAGGAGGCCAGAAGGTAACCGAAACACGGATCATTGCCCTCTAGAGGATGTGTTTGTTTCAGGGCTTTCAGACTACGTCCCGATCAGTCTACTTTCTGCCTATGGCTTGATCCTGTTTTGCAAATCATTCTGATTTTAAAATATGTCGCGACATATGTCGGCCCTGTGTGATGGCCCGGTGGCCTGTCCAGGGTGTCTCCCCACGTGCCGCCCAGTGACTGCTGGGATAGGCTCCAGCATCCCCGCGACCCTGAGAGCAGGATAAGCGGTTTGGGTAATGGCTGGATGGACGACATATGCCGCGGTGATTACATATTAGCCCGCATGTTAATAACCACGGAGCGACTCTTGCATCACTGTGCACACCACCAGTCAGGGACAAACACAGCTTCGGCTAAGCTAACAACCGCAGGCAATTTCTCAATGCAGCTTCAAGGCCATCCATCCATTATCCAAGCTGCTTATCCCAACCGGG
>NC_079220.1:10125866-10130866 GCF_029633865.1 Lampris incognitus | reverse complement strand
CTGGTGCCAACCACGCTTCCTGGGTACTCTACCTTATATTTAGCCTGCCGGATCTGTCGATTTAAATAGAAAAGACCCTGTCATTGTGTCCAGCTGTGGCCCAGAGGCAGCCATGTCACTGCGGCTGGCGGTAATTAATGTGTGTGGAGACACAAATAGGAAACTGGGGTCACCTGTATCAGCCATAACAGGAAAACTACCCTAACCTCAAGAGCAAACAGCATTTGCAGGGCAAAAATGGAAGCTGTATTATTGATAGTGGTGTGACCTATGCAAGCCTCCTTCTTAGTGTTAACTGCACAGATCTGCTAATGGCCCCCTGCACTTGGTACTGACTCATAGGTGGGAAATATCATGCAAAGGATTTTTTTTTTTTTTTACACTTAAGACCGAAACTCCTAGCAGAGCACACAAACGCTGTATGCTGTATGCACCATGGCCGGGGTTTGGGGGAAAATGATGATTTTTGCATCAGGATGACATATATATATGCCTATGATGACTGATTAAGCCACACAAATCACACACGGTCCTCCCCGACCGTGACAAGAGACGCTGTACTACAAGCGTAGCCACATTTTCCCACCTCAGCAGACAGCGGTGTGAATTGTCTACAGAGGAAGCAGGTGTGCCTCTATTGTTATCATAATGTACTCGTGCTGCCGGACTCCATTGTCAGACCCTGACCAATAGGCTTGCATTAACCACACTTCCACAATGCAAAACAAGCCCCCCCCCGCCCGCCCCCACTGATGTTGGTTCAATTTTCGTAAAGCATTCAGGATTATTTGAACGCTTTTACTCTTTTACTTTGCAGTTTACAACGGAGGGTGGCAGGAAATCACAGTGACGTACCTAACGAGTCAGATTTATGCACGTGTGTAAAGCTGGAGACATTTAAACCTACAGAGAACTCGGCCATTTTTTTGACCAGTTTTTCTAAGGAAAAAAAAAAAAAGGAACAGGAAGTCCGAGAGTCTTCAGTAATAATTTGCAAAGTAAGAGTCAGTGTTTTACGAGAGCTACGGCACTGAAAGTAACGCACACCTACTTTCTTGCAAACCCTGAAAGCGAATCTATGCATGACTCCTTAGCATGCTAAGGAGTCATGCATAGATTCAAAGTGTTGAACAGAGAGAGAGAGAGAGGGTGAGAGATCCCTCTTTACATGTACTTCTTACCTTCATCCAGACTATCTGTCTACCAGGGCAGCTGCGTTGATCCACAGGACCCATTACACGTCAGACCTGGCCCGGCTGACACAAGTACCGATGGGGAAAAACAGAGACCGCATCTTCCAGAATAGATCCCCTCGGTGCCACTACGAGAGGGGTAATGTTGCAACACAGGAACTTGCAGGGTGACATAAAGCATTGTGCTGTGTTTATGGGAGGAGCATTTTATTATTTTTTTTAGATGGCCACAAAAGCTCACTTAAACAATAGGACTACTTTTACAGTTGGAAATCTAATGTTAGCCACTATATACTGCACCCCTCTTTTTTCATCTTTCTCTCTTGTATGATTGTGATTATTGCAATTATTAAAGGTTAAAAAAAATGACATATACATACATATAGATTTAAACAGGGCACAAGAAAGGTTGTTTTGAGTTTTGAGCCTGCTTGTTTGGCCAGCAACGTTGCGACCCATTCATCAACACACAGGACAGACACCTACTCTACAGCGCTGTGGTTCAACATGCAGAATGGACAACCATGTGTACCCAGGTTTCCTTTCCAGTCCAACACCACACCAGCTGCTTTTCCTCATTAGCCCCCCACCCCTGCTCACCCCCTTAACTGAAGGTGTGTGCGAGTTAGTGGGATCAGATTGGAGTGATGCCTGGAGTACTCTAGCACTACTGCAGCGGTCTTGAACAACGTATAAGGCAGGTTTTCTTTCAATCCAGCACTACTCCATCAGATTTCACCAATTACCCCCCCCCCCCAATTTTCTGACTGAAGCTGTGTCACGATCAACTGGAGTTGTGTTGGGGTTGCACACAAAACATGCGCACACACACACACACACACGGCTCGCACGTGGTTCAACAGCGCTGCTATGCAGTACGCCGATTCCTCCCAGCGCCCACACGGTGGCGCTCTGCGTGTGTAGGGGGATTGCGACGAGGCTGCAAGCTGAGGCCAAACGTTACCTAGCGAATTCACGCGTGTATATATATGCTGATAACTTACGAGAAGAATGCCTTGATTGCGCTTAATTTTAATTTAATTCACTTCGAATCTGGTTCGCAGGGCGTTTCTCCAAAGTGGCCTCGACAAAACCCCTCGAGCGATTCCCCCTCAATCGTCGCGGTGACACCTGTTGCTCTCCATTATCCAGGAAGCCAATACTCGGTTACTTTATTACCGGCCCATTGTTTCGGCCACGCGATTGGTTGAGGGTCATCTAAGAGTCACCGCTTCACCGCTGAACCGGCGCGATTTATTGTCGCACCGGCAGAATGTCCAAATATCTGCACACGGATGTGATTTGCGCGTTAAGCCTCCTGCTGTGGAGCAAGGCCGGGGACTTGGGACGTTGTGCTCCGGTGTTTGTGCGTTCCTGTGTTTGTTTGGTGCATGCAAGCATAATCAAATCACTGAACTTGATTGCATTTTGTTTCTTTACCGGTGCCAAAACGTAGGCGCGGGGTTTTTTTTCCCTCCCTCCCCCCGTGTAATGTTAGCAGCTGACCAGTAGATGTCGCTGTTTCGCACCTTGGCAGCGTCTCCGCAGACTAACCCAAGTCCTCTGGATAACTGAACCTAGTCTTCTTACTATTCCAACAGTGATCGCGCAGAGAGAGAGAGAGAGAGAGAGAGAGAGAGAAGAGAGAGAGAGAGAGAGAGAGAGAGACGAGAGAGAGAAGAGAGAGAGAGAGAGGAGAGAGAGAGAAGGAGAGAGAGAGAGAGAATAGGATAGGATAGGAGAGAGAGAGAGAGAGAGAGAGAGAGAGAAGAGAGAGAGAGAGAGAGAGAGAGAGAGAGAATAGATAGGATAGGATAGGAAGAGAGAGAGAGAGAGAGAGAATAGGATAGGATAGGGAGAGAGAGAGAGAATAGGATAGGATAGGATAGGGAGAGAGAGAGAGAGAGCGAGAGAGGATAGGATTAGGATAGGAAGAGAGAGAGAGAGAGTGAGAGAGAGAGAGAGAGAGAGAGAGAGAGAGAGAGAGAGAGAGAGAGAGAGAGAGAGAGAGAGAGAGAGAGAGAATAGGATAGGAAGAGATAGAGGGAGGCAGAGGTGTGAATGAGTGGACAGACAGAGGCAGGAAGACGCAGAGCCAGTTGGTCATTTGCCATTAGTTTTTTTTTTTAAGGAATCAAATAAGAATATTCAGAGTTTTCAAAGGGGAAGCGGCAAGTATAGCAGGTCGTTTCCTTTCTCCTTTTTTTTTTTTTTTTTTGGTGGTGCGTAAACGGGGATAGGTTCCTCTCCAAATTTTTAGGAGTTGTGCCACACTTAAAGAGGTGGACAGTTATTTCGAGGCAGAGTCCTCTGTGGAGTTATCTTTGCCTCGTAAGAACGTGCTATTCATATTCAGTAGAGACTTGCCATCTAACTCCACAGCCAGCCTTGTGCAGATGCTTCATGCTGCTGCTTCATTTTTTATTTTGGAGCCTGTTAAATGATCTAAAATCGACTTGACGTTGTCCTTTAGTTTAGTTGCATTCAATTAATTTCAGTGTAACCGACCCCTAAATTATTTTTTTTTAAATCGTTTCTCCCCTCAATTAAATTGCAGCGCACGAGACACCGAGGACCGCGGATTACAATGATAAGGATTGTGGAAGTTTGGGTCACCTTGGTGACAGTCTCCTTGCTTGCCAAGGAGGTTTTTGGAGGATACGGTCTGAGCATGTTCGCGGCACAGTCGTCCCCGCCGGACCCGTGCTACGACGAGAACGGCAACCCGCGGAGGTGCATCCCCGACTTCGTCAACTCCGCGTTCGGCAAGGACGTGCGCGGTATCCGGCACCTGCGGCACCCCCGCCGCCAGGTACTGCGTGGTGGCCGAGAAGGGCGACGAGAGGACGAGGGACTGTCACACGTGCGACGCCGGCGACCCGAAGAAGTCCCATCCCCCGGCGTATCTCACAGACCTCAACAACCCGCACAACCTCACCTGCTGGCAGTCGGAGAACTACGTGCAGTACCCGCAGAACGTCACGCTCACCTTGTCGCTGGGCAAAAAGTTCGAGGTCACCTACGTGAGCCTGCAGTTCTGCTCGCCGCGACCCGAATCCATGGCGATCTTCAAGTCCATGGACTACGGCAAGACGTGGATCCCCTTCCAGTTCTACTCCACGCAGTGCAAGAAGATGTTCAACCGGCAGAACAAGGCGGCGATCACGAAGCAGAACGAGCAGGAGGCGATCTGCACCGACTCGCACACGGACATGCACCCGCTGACGGGCGGCCTCATCGCCTTCAGCACGCTGGACGGCAGGCCGTCGGCGCACGACTTCGACAACTCGCCGGTGCTGCAGGACTGGGTGACGGCCACCGACATCAAGGTGGCCTTCAGCCGGCTGCACACGTTCGGCGACGAGAACGAGGACGACTCGGAGCTGGCGCGGGACTCGTACTTCTACGCCGTGTCGGACCTGCAGGTCGGGCGGGCGGTGCAAGTGCAACGGCCACGCTTCCAAGTGCGTGAAGGACCGCGAGGGGAACCTGGTGTGCGAGTGCAAGCACAACACCGCCGGGCCGGAGTGCGACAGGTGCAAACCTTTCCACTACGACCGGCCCTGGCAGCGCGCCACGGCCAGGGAGGCGAACGAGTGTGTCGGTAAGGCGACTTCCCCTTCCGTCGGTACATCACACCTACTCTCTCAATTAGGAAGGGGGGAGGGGGGAGGGGGGGGAACAACCACAGCTATAATTTCGAGTCATTTTGTAAGTCGGTTGATTTTTAGTTTGCCGACAGAAATTATGCACGTGCCAGTTGGTTATTCGCTATCCATCCATCAACCCACTATCCAGTATTCACGT
>NC_079220.1:10039363-10125666 GCF_029633865.1 Lampris incognitus | reverse complement strand
GAATACAAATAAACCAACAACACTGTGTTGTGAAAACGACCCCATCGAGGGGGAAAGGGGATTATTAGACACAGATGTCAGAAACAGATACTGGTTCATGGCGCGAGAGCGGCCCATTAGCTGAACGGCTGCTCTGCAGGGTTAGGACTGGGGGGGGGGGGGACATGCAGGGGACACGTTTGGCACCGCAGGTTTGCAGAATGGAAAGTCAGACACCCTTAAACACCCAAATGGAGGACTGGGGGTGTACCATTTAAATGGACTTACCGGTCTCTGAATATCATCTAAGACCATCTAAATGCACAAAGCACAGCACCGGTGTGGAAAATGCAAATCGTTTGACCGCTGGGAGTTTGGAGGAAATAGCTGCTCGCCGTAATGACCCACGATCCAAATGTATTAAAACAGCCATTAAAGGCAAACTACAATGTAAAACAAAGTCACACATACCGTATCAACCACGTAAAGCCCAGTCCACATTTGTCAACATGCAGCACTCTCTGCCTTCTGTAAAAACGTCGTCTTTTGCACGCGGCCAAGAGGCGAACGTCGCGCTTAATCCAATGGCAATGAATCGGAGACCGACTCAGCGGACACGGTGACATCACCCGGGGAGACCCTGGGATGTAGGTACAGTTTCTGGTTGTTAGCCGTTGGCACCAAAGTGAAACGGAGCTCAGTCGGATGGAAAGGCTCAAACAGGGGCTAAGGTTGTATGACAACCTGCCCACAATCCACCGGGGCCCTCATCTCAACAGACTGGGATTTTTTTTTTCCTTTTTTCTAGCAGGAAACTTCCCTCATTCTAATCCTCGTATTGAATTTATAAAGCCCACTAAAGTTTTACATGCCAGTGCCGTAAAAACGTATTACATTAAAATGGAGCCCGTGCACAATCTGGCCACTTGGAATTTGGCTCTCGGAAATTAATGGCCGAGGAACCTCGGAGAGAGGGGGGATGGAGAGAAAAAAAATGACATACTGCTTGCGAAATACGAGTAAAAGATGTTTCACAAATGACAGCCCTCGGTTCTTTATGAGGAGCTCCGTGCAGGAGCAGACTGTCTGCACCGACTCGATTACAATCAGCATGCTAACATCTGACACGCTAACATGCTAACATTTGAGTCCCCGTGATCCTGTAATAATATGCCATCCCGTTCACCAATTTGGATTTATTTTGTTTTCCCTTCGCTATGTCACTGCCCTTTTTCGCTGCTTTCCCGACCTCCGTTTCGAACGGCAACACATTTCCTTCAAACTTCCCCAGTCTGCAGATGACGCGCCGCGGAGCCAGATGTTGTCTCTTGATGACATCACAGAATTAAAGCCCCGCTTCTGCGGTCGGTAAATGTTTATGGATATTGACTGAACCGTCTGCAGAAATACACACGATATCTTTTTTTGGGGGGGGGGTGCAGCCTTTTTGCCGTAGCAATGCAAGGGCAGGGTTTTAAAAACGCTCCTATCACTACGGATACGTCTGGCTGTCCACACGACGGGCCTCCGTGCTAACAGGGTCGTAAATAACGGCACACGTCTCGCCAAGACTTAGCCTAAAATGTCCCTTTAACGCTGTTTCAATCAGCAGTGGAAAGCACAACATTAATTCCTTATGGGCCTATACCCTATTACTTACAGTCCTGCTTTTTTGCCGCCGGGCCTGTGCGACTCTGGTAAGAGGTTTCTCCGAATACGAGGAGGCCATAAAACACGGGCATGTATTCGGGGATCTCGGAAACCCGCGCTCGGGTAGAACGAAGTATCTTCTGGGTAAAGGCTGCGTGTTTGCTAGGATTTTGTTTTGCTGAGCTCATAATTCAAGACAGACATGACGGCTGAGCCAAGAAGACTTCACCCGGGCTTTTAAGAGCCCACTGAAAAATGCTGCACCGCTGCGCTGTGGACGGCGGTTCGGAGAGGTGACTCGCAGTGTTTAGAGACGGGGGTCGGGGCATGTTGGCTTTGACTTAACGGCGGTATCCTTACGACAGGCTGTTGAACGCCGTGGCGTGACTGTTGACCAGCGCGGGACGTGTGGGGCGCGCAGTGGGCGAGGTTTTGGACTGGGATTTGAAGGTATAGCATGTTCTGTCTGACGTGATGTGACTGAATGCTAATCGTGCCCATCTGCTGGTATGAATTACACACGCCGTGCGACGGCACACGCGTTGCATCCCGATCCGCCTCGGTGTGTCCGTCCACTGGGTGTGCGGTGGATTGGAGTCGCAGTTTGTTGCGCCGTAAGCCGCCGTTACCGTTGCCGTCATCCGGTGACGCGTCATCGGAAAAGGCGTGACGGTTACCGGGCCCTCGTCTCTGTGGGTCAGCACACGTGTCGGTCCGGCGTATGCGTGTGTGTAGAGAAAGAATGACAAGTATGCCGAGGTGAAAATCCCAAATGGCCCGAGGTGTTTTTGTGTTTTTGTTTGCCGGCGGTACCGCGGCGGATACGGCGCGCGTGTGTTGGTGCGGATCCTCGACCCGTCTTTTTCTTTTTGGTATCCCGCTATCTGTCCGTCTACAGGGGTTAAAACTCTGCCACCCCACGGCTGACTGGGCTTCCAGGGCAGCAGGAGGACCACCTAGTGTGAGAGTGAGCGCATGGAGCCCCCTTTTGAGGCAGCCGAGCGGGGTAGTCTGGGAATGATTAATGGGCCAGCAGAATGACACGCTCCACGGCTCCGCTACAGACCCCCAGCCAGCTCCCCTGCTGTGCTGCCACCCGACACAGCCAGCTCAGTGACATTACCGCTTCTGCTCTCCACCACACATTGCGTGCACGCGCACACACGTGCACACACGTGCACGCACACACACACACACGCACACGTATAAAAACAGGGGAGACAGCAGCACACTCCTCCAGTGTCACTTAGCCCACTTACCCCCGGAGCCCCTCTCCCCCCTGCACATTAAGAAACTCTGCAGTGAAGGCAGAACTAAGTTGCACTGGCTGGTGCCATCCTCCCCGCTGTGCTGTCGACACAGGGGTCTTTTTAGCAAAAGACAAAAGACAACAAATGACAACAGGCTCCATTATCGTTGAATAGGACCCTAATCCTCATTAGAACCCCACTCCAGCCCGCCGCGGGACTTCCCCGCGCCTTTCTGTGTTTCGCAAGAGCCCCTTTATCCCCAGTTTTCGGAGACCATATTTTCTGCGCAATGTACGCTTCCGTTGGCTCACAATGGTTTAATTGTGCGATCGCAATTTGAGCAATGCGAGTTCTTACTTTGTTGCTTTCTCGGAGTCGCCGCTGCGGCTTAAGTGTGATGCATGATGGTCTCATACGCTCACACAGCAGAATGAAACCCCTTGCTGCTAATCGCACGACCTCGTAATTTTTTTTTTGACCAAACACACACACACACACATACCCATGCATGCACACACACACACACACACACACAAATATATATGAAAATACAATTTAACGACCCATTTCCTGCTCCCATTAAGAAGCACTTATCTCCAGAACCCTTTAGAACAAACAAACTTAAAACATGATACGCCTGTCGAGATAAGGAAATGGAGTTGCTGGTTCCCGTTCATATTTATTTTTCCAGATAACTCGTGCTCGGGCCTCTCCAAGGGTCTGTAATGCTGTAATGGATTTTCGACATCCCCCCGTGTTCTGGTTCCATCTCCCGCATACCCCCGGTGACCGATCCTTCTCCGGGAGAGAGAATGAGGAACCACTTATTGGATTTGAGGGGATATCCAGCAGCATAGATAGAGGAGACGAGAGCGCGCTAGCTACCAGACCCCCGGTCCCTAAACAACTATAAATATCCCTGGGTTCCACATCTGCTACTCGGAGGAAAAACCTGGGGATTCATCAATTGCAATCCTCCCTCTGCACTTGCATGTGCCCTTGTGTTGTGTGTTGTGTGTGTGTGTGTGTGTGTGTGTGTGTGTGTGTGTGTGTGTGTGTGTGTGTGTGTATGGGTGATGGAAGCAAATCTCTCGCTCAGACCAGGAGCATGGAAAGGTCCACAGTCGGAGGATTAAGCGGCCTCCCGGTCTTCCATAACTCTTCCACTCCGAGAGCGAATGGAGGCACGCTAGACTCCCTGTTCCCATCCTGTTCTCTTCTTCGGCGCTGGTCACCAGCACCGCCGCCGCCGCGGAGTACCGGGGTCACTGCTCCTTCGCACACTCGCACCAAATACTGAGAAGTGGCCTCCTTCCTCCTTCCTTTCCTCCTTCGACCGTGCCCCGAGGCATAAATCTTCCTCCCCGCTCCGCTTCCGTCTCGCGTTGTCCCGGGGGCGACCACTCTTGAGAAGAGGTGCATTTGGTGGTACGCGTACTGTATGTGCGTGGGTCTGCGGTGCCGTGCTTGAGCGTTTCAGCGGTGGCGATCGCTCCTTCGCAGCTTTATTACTCACGCCATGTGGTTTATTTACAGAGATGGTGAGACCCGGGACAGTACGGCGGAGCAGCTGTATCTGGTTTCCACTCAGGCGGTCAGCTGGGAAATGGAATGAGCTCACGGCACCGAGTCCAAATAACAAACAATGACCCCCGAGCCCATGTCGGATTACACTGTGATGTCACATTGCCAGTGGAGCCCGAGCCCCGCAGTGCAAGATTTTTTTGCTCCACGCCGAGGAGTGATGAAAAGACAACGGACCTGCAGCCCCGAGCAGCAGGCGCTCCACGCGGACTAACATTACGGCAACCGCTGACAAATTTTATCACATTTATTTATGAGGAGCTTAAATAGACATTATGGCGCTAAGACGCATGGCAGTAAAATGAATTAGCCAGAATCAAGGTGTTCTGGTCACATCACTTATACAGCACGTTATGTCTGTTCGTCAGACGGGAGGAGAAATGACCTCTCGATTAGAAATCAACGCGACTTCAAAATATCAAAATCAAATAGAAAAAAAAATATTTTCAAAAAAATCCAATTTCAGGTGAACCTGTGACTTGCAGTCGTGCAGGTTAAATTTACAATTAAAATGTCGTTATGCTTCTATCCAGCCATCCGTTACCCGCACCGCTTATCCTGCTCTCAGGGTTGCGGGGATGCTGGAGCCTATCCCAGCAGTCAATGGGCGGCAGGCGGGGAGACACCCCCCCCACACACACACACATTCATACCTAGGGACATTTTAGTACGGTCGATTCACCTGACCTACATGTCTTTGGACTGTGGGAGGAAACCGGAGCCCCCGGAGGAAACCCACGCAGACACGGGGAGAACATGCAAACTCCACACAGAGGATGACACCCCCAAGGTTGGACTACCCCGGGGCTCGAACCCAGGACCGTCTTGCCGTGAGGCCAAAAGAATTTGTTCCTCATTCTGACCGCCCTGACGTATCTCAGCCTTGTAAAGCTACCCAAACGGCACCCATCCACAGTGTTTTTTTGGACACCGGAGGCTACGAGGCAAGGATAACCACGCAGAGAGAGAGAGAAAAAAAACCTGCCTGTCGGTGGACATTATTTTTCATGCCATGTTTCATGAAGTATTATGCGCAGGGCCACAGAAGAGAGGTGTTGAAGGGCAATTTAACTGCTCATTAATACTGTTTTTGACGGTTCAACGGGTTCCCTTCCAACACGGCCAGCAGTTGGCGTGTTTCAGGAAGAGCCAAGCCTTTTCCTCCCCAGCCCAAGTCCACGTCCTGGATGCCACCTAGCAACCAGAACAAACTTAAGGGACAAAAGTGGAAGAAGTGTAAGAAAACACTCACAATGACCTCTCAATGTTTCCACAAAAACAATCGTTAACCATTAATTTCCTAAGGGTTTTTTTTTTCTCTTCCTACACACACACAACGTAACCACACAGCTCCCAGCTTGTGTCCCCCTTTTCCTCTTTTTTTCTGAGACGAGCGAGGGCTCGGCTAACGTTTCCATTGTTGCGACACGTTGTAAGTTGTGCACCTGCGTCGATTTGTGTCACACACATCTAATATGAGCGACGGGTCGAGGGCTCGGCGAGGGCTGAGCCATATGTCATTTCAGAAACGACATCGTAATAATACACACGTGTGCAACGGTCACATCGCGAAGGACGCAGTGCAAGGCAAATGTAGCCCATTAGTCATGCAAGGCCAGAAGTCTCACTGCTTAATAGAAAACGAAAACAAGCAATTTCCACTCTTTGGACTGCTATTTTCTGGTGCATCGGACGAACGATCTGATTTAGTTGGACTGAATGACTTCCAGGGCAACTGCTTTATCCTCCCCCCTTTCGCTCCCCGATTGTATCCGGCCAATTACCCCACTCTTCCGAGCCGTCCCAGTCGCTTGCTCCGCCGCCTCTGCCGATCCGGGGAGGGCTGCAGACTACCACGTGCCTCTTCCGACGCACGTGGAGTCGCCAGCCGCTTCTTTTCACCTGACAGTGAGGAGTTTTGCCAGGGGGACGTAGCACGTGGGAGGATCACGGACCGACCAGAGGAGGCGCTAGTGCAGCGACCAGCACACATACCCGCGTCCGGCTTCCCACCCGCAGACACGGCCAGTTGTGTCTGTAGGGTCGCCCGACCAAGCCGGAGGTAACACGGGGATTCGAACCGGCGATCCCCATGCTGGTAGGCAACGGAATAGACCGCTACGCTACCCGGACACCCCCAACTGCTTTATTGCTCCCTCTAAAACCACCTTAACCATTGCTGGAGTCATTGCTTAAGTCTTTGCAAATTGAGCTTTGGAAGTTAAACGGTGCGTATATGTGGTGAAATTATGCTCCTCCTTTTTATCAGCATTGCAGTACATATCACCAAAAAACATAAATACTGCAATGTTAAACCCCCCCCCCCCCCATGTCATTCAGCCCTAGACTCGACGGATGTTCTTGTGTCTACAGATGGTGATGTGATTAAGACCCGGGCCCCTTGAGCTACATGTTGGCTGCCCCCACAGACCCCTACCAAAACCCTCTCGTTTGTCTTTTCAGAGTCTCCGTCACTGCTCCAGACTTTCAAATGTATGAATAATGTACAAATGCTATGAGGCAACAGACTGTCCACAGTAGGAAATCAGAACGAGGCTGATAAACTAAGATGCACAGACAAACGGGATGGGGATGGTGGGGTTGAAGCGGTCCAAAAAGACATTTGCGTGATATTTTGACATGGGGGGGAGGTGGGGTGGTTGGTTATAAATAGGCGCTTGGAGAAAAGGGAAGAAAAGCACAATAAACATGTCACAAGAACGATGGATTGTCACACAGCGTTTATGATTTACAGCCCAGTGGCTCCCTGCTCTCTCCATCCGCTATTCCCTTAACCACAGGGGGGGGGGACCGGTGGTGGGCGCGCACGTGTTGGAGTGTTACAATAACCTCCACGAGCCGCAGGGAAGATTTTGAACTCCGATGTTGAACAAGCCCCACAGTAACTCGGCCCTGTGGAGACGTTTAGCACAGGTTTAGCCGTTTTATGTCCCCCGGCCTGGAGAGCGTCCCTTCTGACCACACGCTCGATTACACATGTGCCAGAAACCTGTTTATTTTCTTCACTCATGGTTTTAGCATCAGTGTTTAAGGTGTCACTCACGCCTGCAAAGACAAAGGCTTCCTTTTTTGGGGGGTGGGCTCTGTGCCCGTCGGTATGATAGACAATCTTGCAGCCTGTCTAGCACAACTAAAGCCATGCTTTTCTTCAGAAAGATCGCATTTGAGAAAAGCGCTGCATTTTTGAAAGAGGAGTGATGTAAGTAAGAGGTTTTGTAGAGATGCTCTCCTCTGTGAGAGAAGACTGGTATTCTCCACAATAAAAAGTACAACATGGACGTCCGGGTAGCGCAGTGGTCTATTCCATTGCCTATCAACACGGGGATCATCGGTTCGAATCCCCGTGTTACCTCCGGCTTGGTCGGGCGTCCCTACGGACACAATTGGCCATGTCTGCGGGAGGGAAGCCGGATATGAGTATGCATTGTGGTCGCTGCACTACCACCTCCTCTGGTCGGTCGGGCGCCTGTTCAGGGGGGAGGGGGGACTGGGGGGGGGTAGCGTGATCCTCCCACATGCTACGTCCCCCTGGTGAAACTCCTCACGGTCAGGTGAAAAGAAGCGGCTGGCGACTCCACATGTATCGGAGGAGGCATGTGGTAGTCTGCAGCCCTCCCCGGATCGGAAGAGGGGGCGGGGCAGTGACCGGGATGGCTCGGAAGAGTGGGGTGATTGGCCGGATGCAGTTTGGGGGGGAAAAGAGGGGAAAAAGAAGGAAAAATCCCCCCCCCCTCCAAAAAAAGCTGCCATATTGTGTATTTTTATCACCCGTTTGCCTGTGGTTACTATCTTATCATTGAGGACATTTACAAGAGAAACTGATGGTTGTCTAATCCTCATACCCACTGAAATATAATGGTCCATCTCGGCCCGCAGCAACCACCACAGAGCCCGCCGCACCTTATCTTTAGTCTGAATACAAACACCCATCTAACCCATTTGTCATGCCCACTAAACCTCTGTAAAGAATGGCCCTGATTCGACTAAAACAGCGTGAAGCCTGGATAATGTCCGTCCTGTCCTCTAAATCTCGAGGTGATGGTGTTTTGAGGCTGCTGTTGCTGGTGCCAGTGACTTCTGTAGCAGGGGCAGGTGTCTTCACCGCCCCAGGACAGTGTTTCTGGGTGACAAAACGGTTTTCTAAGACCGACAAGGGACGAATTGCGCGTTTACACGTGTCGGACACTACCGTCTGTTATGTGTGTTAAACTGAGCTGATGCAATTTTGGACTCGCGCCGTTTACGAAACCTACTCATGGAAACAAGCAGCTGCAAAGGTTTAGTAAGAAAATCTAACATCTTCTGTTTGTTTGAATTTAAACAAACAGGTTTTATATGAAACAGAGATTGACTCATCTAGGCATTACTTCTCCCGACATCCGCTCATAGTTGCACAAGTTCATGTCTACGTGTGTTCACACACACACTAAAGAGGAAATGCTCCTTAGAAAAAAACCAGTCAGACCGACCCCCCCCCACCTCCACCTCTCACCCCCGTCTCCTACTTCCCATTGACACCGCAGGATGCTCCTCCACCGGTAGGTCAAGTTTTGACCTTATTGGTAACTTCATAGTCCGGTAGCGTTATTCCACGTCGAGCTTATTTAGCAAACCGCGGAGTTGCTTTGTTAAATAAGCTCAAAATTCCCTTAAGTGCTGCATTTTAACGCACAGCCCAGTTGGCCCTGATCATTCATATGCAGCTTCCCCGGCGTGGGGACGGCAAAGAGGATCAGGCAGGGTGTTTGCACAGGAAGTGACTCATCCACGCCAGAGGCCTCGACAACAGGTTGGTTGTCACGGTTACCGAGACGGCTATTTGACTCCATCTCCCCTTGACATCTGGGTACAGATTTTGACCACTAAAGTACAATAAAGGCTCACTGTTACTTTCTTTTTCCTCTCTCTCTCTCTCTTTCGCTCTCTCTCTGCCCCCACCCGCCCTTTACTCCTGCCTGGACTGTTCCCAGTCCTGTAACAAGAGGATAAATGGGCTGAGATATGCTGCTCATTACGCATTATTATTCATGAGTCGGGGTGTGTTATCATTGGCACCGCTCGCCACCAGCCGTTTAGAGAAGGGAGTACATAACTGTGGTCATTACTGATTGCACAATTACACTGTTTTGCTTCTCCATAGTGTGAGGTCGATTTTTTTTCTTCATTGTATGTAAAAGGGGTCACGGTTTGGCTCAGTCCCTGTGGGTTCACGTTTGGTGGATGTGACAGGTTTCACTGTGCCGCCTATGAGACGCGCTGCATTGGCGAAGGTTCAGCTGAGTTTAAAATAAAGCAAGTTCAAATGCAGATGTTTGGTGCCACGTTGTGCAATATAATAACTGCAGTACAAGGTTATTGTTTTGGTGAACAAATCACAATTCATACAAATGCAAGAGCTGTGCATCGATTCACTGTACTCATACATGAGACGCGATGTCTCACTTAGTCTCCCCACTGGTAGCAGGTGGTCTTGGATGAGAGAGTGGCGTTGATGATGCGCAACTCTTCCTCACTTTAACCGTCGCGCAAGTCATCAGTCATCCATCACAGGATGACTAGATGGTCCTTGTCGCTGCGACGGACGGAGAACAATAACTCATACATATTGTTGACGTGGTCGGTACCATTTGAAAAGGCTCAGCAAAGACAGCACACACACAGCGGCAGATTGAAACCCGGCACCATGGAAGCCGATTAACTACTGGTCTTGTCAGAGTCACCGATCATTACTGTGCCCCACACAACGGTAGTATTAGCTAACGTTATATTACGTTAGCTAATGCTACCCTGTGTTAGCTAATGTTACATTGCATTACCTAATGTCGTCTACGGAGAGGTAGCCCGGAGTGCTACTTTGGTCGGGCTGACTTTGGGTGGCTGTTTTTGTTGAGGCGATGCAGTCCCCGTTTGCCAAGCAACCAAACTGTTTATGAGGAGTTACCCACACAAAAACGCAGGGAGGGCTGATTGCTCAGCTAATTGATCCCCACCAGAGATCAGAGCCACACTCGTAAAGAGCGAGAACGCCTCCCATGACATCATTACATGCCGCATAGTGAGACAAAGTAAGCAAGTCAAGGGGGAACGTATTCCCACGCAGAGAGAGAGCGAGACAGAGAGAGAGAGACTTGATATATTAACAGCAATGCCAGCAAAGTTTTTTGAAAAGCTGCAATATTATTGCAATCTGTAGGGGAATTCCCCATTCCCCGGGTCTCTAAAGGGCGGTCACAGTAAAGGGTCAGCTACAGAATAGTGCTCTGGAGTTGGTAGACATTCTGTGTTTATTTTTTAAATTTTTCATTTTTTTTTTTTTTAGCCTTGAACCGGCGTTGTCAGATCAGTGTGTATTCTCTCTAGCCAGCAAAAAAAAAAAAAAAAAAATCCCAGCCACCAGTAACACACCCAGAATAAAAAGCGAATACATCTCGTGCGGGGGATTATTCCTTGTCCATTCATTGTAAGCTTATGAGTGGACAGGTGCCCTGTCTGTCATCGAGTATAAAGTGTTTACATTTGCAGATGACATTGCCATTTCGTTATTGGTACTGTACAAGTCAATGTTTGACTTGGCGAAATGAGGCTGGTGTTTTACTGCAGCTCGTCTCGCCTTTGTTGTGATTACAGGAATGTGACGGCATGCGTTAAGATGTGTTGACTGTCTGTTCTATTTGGAAAATGTCAAGTCAATTTTAGCCCAATTACACCCCAATATCTCAAATTACAGATTTGCCTCAGGGGGCTTTACAACAATACAACATCCTGTCCTTAGATCCTTGCATCGGATAAGGAACAACTCCCTAAAATAACCTTTAACAGGGAGAAAAAAATAGGAAGAAATCTCAGGGAGAGCAACAGAGGGATCTCGGATGTTGTGTGTACAGAATAAAACACAATTTACAGAACACAACACTGAAAGAGGATAACAGAATAATATTGGAATTATAAGATAGATGAAGAATATGATGAGAAGGATGCCAAGCAGTGTCCAGATGCTGCCAGAACAGCCCAGGACCTGAGCCACGTGACTGTCAGGTCGCCATGGAGACCTGACAGGACTGACTCCACATGCACACAGGGGAGACTCAAATCACACCATTTACACACACGGGAGGAGACAAGAAAAGACACTAGTCACACATCAGAGAGAAGGACACAACACTGAAACAGGATAACAAAATTATATGGATTTATAAGATGTATAAAGAATGTGATAAGGAGGATGCCAAGCAGTGTCCAGGTGGCGACCACTGTCACCATGGAGACCTGGGAGGACAGACTACACGTGCACAATGGGGAGACGAGACTGACATCACACCATTCACATACTACATGGGAGAAGAGAAAGGAGAAGACATCATTCAGAGAGACAGAAAAGACACGTGAGAGAAGAGAACAGTTTGCAATAGCCAATAATCTATAATCTATAATCTCGTCGGCAGAACGACAGAAACCGACCCGCCATGCAGTACAGGTTGTGAAGCACTCAATTTAAAGGCAACTAATTTTAGTATAGGCAAAAAGATGAGTTTTAAGTTTGGATTGAAAGGACTCTACTATAGTCAGAGCTGCAGCACAGACTTTTAGGATCTTCCATTTCCACTTGAGGCTGTTTGGGTTATAGTAACCCTCTTGATGTTTCCACGAAGCCTGGCCTCTGGCATCTGACATACGGCAAGAAACCACAGATAAGATCAGCATTTACCCTTCCTAAAGCACGTAAGATAAAAATGGACAAAACAAATTGACCGATGGATTCCCCCACTGACTTAAGTGCGTGCTCAGGCCTGGGCCAAGTGGAAAAAGTAAGATGGGTTCAGATAGCCTTTCATCATCGAGCAACCCAGTTCATTAGCTCAGCTTATCCCTTTTCATCTCTTATCTGGTCTCGGGGCACAAAGTGCGCTCTTATGTGGTTTGGCAGGTCCTCAGAGGCGAAAGGTGAGCCGAGTGACGGGTCATTATGTTTCGGTGCGCACTATCGTGGTCATGGAGTAGACGGAAGTCCCCATATGGAATAGAGGTGTTTCCGTCCTACCGGCTGTGATGGCCACATTGGAGAGATAGTGTCTCTCCTGACACCGTCGGACTGACAGAGTTTAACTGCTGTTTGTCTCTGCCCTCGGTCAGTTTTACTGAAGTGGCTGGCGCTCCTCAAGAGTAGACGACTGCTTTCAACTCTCCAGGGTGAAAACTCTGTACAATAAAATGGCCTCATCAAGCAGTGCAACCTTACTCTTAAAAGACCCCAACCAGCCAAAATCAAGGATTAAACGTTCTAAGGCAAAGTAGCTAATTAAAGTATGGCCAAACACAAACATATATGCACTACAAACAACACATTTTGTACAAAATGTGTTGTTTTGGTAGAAAATGCCAATTCTAAGTGAAATAGTATGCAACCTGGGCGGCACGGTGGCACAGTGGTTATCCTGAGAGCAGGATAAGCGGTTTAGATAATGGATGGATGGATGGATGGGTATGCGACCTATCTGTACCGTGACCAGGCAGTTGGGGCGTGAATGTTTTTTGCACGTTCGACTCTGAGGCTGAGGGGAGAATCTCCACAGACATTTTGGAAGAAACCACTACCTAACTTTAACCCTAAACCTAACCAGCACCTAACCTTAACCAGTACCTGTCTTAATGCATGCTCGATAATCCAGGTAAGGAAAACCCAGATGAACTGACTCAACTTTTTGGGGATAACCAGTACCTAACCTTAACCCTTAACTTAACCAGTACCAAACCTTAACCCTAAATGTGAACACTGTAACCGTAGTCGCCTTTGCCACTGTGCAAAAAAAAAAAAAAAAAATCAACTTATGCATGATTGCATTGCATGATATTTTCAAACCGTGTTATGTGCACGCCGCTTGCTGAGAAGGTGAATCGGCAGTCTACTTGTGGCATGAAAAGCGGGTGGCACGTGGGTGTCCGGGTGGTGTGGCGGTCTATTCCGTTGCCTACCAACACGAGGATCGCCGTTCGAATCCCCATGTTACCTCCGGTTTGGTCGGGGATCCCAACAGACACAATTGGCTGTGTCTGCGGGTGGGAAGCCGGATGTGGGTATGTGTCCTGGTCGCTGCACTAGAACCTCCTCTGGTCAGTCGGGGCAACTGTTCGGGGGGGGGGACTGGGGGAAATAGCATGATCCTCCCACGCGCTACGTCCCCCTGGTGAAACTCCTCACTGTCAGGTGAAAAGAAGTGGCTGGCGACTCCACACGTATTGGAGGAGACATGTGGTAGTCTGCAGCCCTCCTCGGATCGGCAGAAGGGGTGGCGCAATGACCGGGACAGCTCAGAAGAGTGGGGTAATTGGCCAAATACAATGGGGGGGGGGGGGAGAGAGAGAGAGAGAGAGAGAGAGAGAGAGAGAGAGAGAAATAAAAGCGGGTGAAACAAGGGGAAATTGGCCCTTGCATGGGGTTTTAAAGTTACTGTATAGATGAATGTGCAATTTCTAATAAGTCCCCTAATGACCCTTCATGAAGGTCAGTACCAATTCAGTTCTCACATCAGACCTGCTCAGCGGGGAGACAGGTGCAGCTGCGACCATTGATAAATCCAATTTATCTCTGGGCTATTTCGCAGCGTCCTGCTAAAACGTTAGCCTGCCTCCAATGTGCATCTCATTAAAACAATCATGCTAACTCCGCCGTGATTTAAAGCTTTGTCATCTCTGTTTTGACTTAATCAGACTAAAGAGGTCTTTAAATAGTCTCAGACTGGCCGCACGGTTTTGATCTTTTATTTGTTGATGTCATACCAAGGTGACAGGGTTGCTCGCCATAAAACTATACGCGGAGTCCGTTGCGTAGACCAGCGCCGTTCTGAGGGCGACGTCTCCCGATAACAACCACGGGTTGTACTTTTATGTTATTTTTTTTGACCGTATATATTTCTTGCCTTGGATGGAAGCATCAAAAGCATTCCACGATCTTGTTAAAAGATTCATCATCTGGAGAGCTCATTCCAGAAGCCCTTTGTTGTTTTTCTCTACCTCATCAAAATCACAGCTGTCCCAGCAATGTGCAATCGAAATATTTATTGTTGGAAAGCGTTGGCTGTGTCTATCATGAGCAGGCCTGGGAGCAGTGCAGGGGGACTGAACGTACGCGACTGATCCATAGAAAAACTCTTGGCTCTGGCTTTTAAGGGCCCTTACATTTTACTAAGTCAAATACGCCTAATCGGAAAAATGCCGTGAGAACCGTTTCGACTTAAGTGCAACCTCAAAGCAGGCACTGCGTTTGACGTTGCCGTTGCCTGGCGCCAAATATGGAATATTTTCTATATAAAAACTTTATTTATGACGGTCACGTGTTTTACAAAAAAAAAAAGAAAAAAAAAAGACTCCCAGGAGGAATTGTTTACTAGTTCCAGCATCTATTATGAGGATATACTGTGTCATTCAGTGCTGTGCCCTATGATCTGTGCTGTGAACTGGTGAAAGTCAGTGATTACTGGGGACGTCCGCGTGGCGTGGCGGTCTATCTCATTGCCTACCAACACAGGGGATCGCCGGTTTGAACCCCCTGTGTTACCTCCGGCTTGGTCGGGCGTCCTTACAGACACAAGTGGCCATGTCTGCGGGTGGGAAGCCGGATGGGGGTATGTGTCCTGGTCGCTGCACTAGCGCCTCTTCCGGTCGGTCGGGGAGCCTGTTCGGGGGGGGGGAACTGGGGGGAATAGCGTGATCCTCCCACACGCTACGTCCCCCTGGCAGAACTCCTCACTGTCAGGTGAAAAGAAGCAGCTGGCGACTCCACATGTATCTGCAGCCCTCCCCGGATGGGCAGAGAGGGTGGAGCAGCGATCGGGGAGGCTCGGAAGAGTGGGGTAATTGGCCGCATACAACTGGGGAGAAAAAGGGGGGTGGGGGGGGGGAGCGACGTCCTCCAAGCGGGCCGTCAAGATGAAGCGTAACCCCTGCCTTGTTTGTCACCTCATTAAGAACACATTTGCCATCACTAGTCTGACGCAAAAGCAGCATTTCATGTCTTTATGCATCGACGCTCCGCTGCAGCGCAGATTTTGATTGGAAATCAAAGGTACGCGAGCACTTCATGAATATTAATGAGCACTCATGACACATCTGAAGCACCCACACACACTCCACGGGTTTTATGCAAGCATCCCTGCGGCAAGTTTAATCAAGATATTTTTTTTTTGTGTTTCTGATTTGAATTTAACAAGTGTACTGCCGCACTGTGGGAAAAAAAAGCTTGGATTAAACACACTGCATATCAACAAACGCATAACACCATTTGTTAATGTCAGAATGTTTTTTTTTATTTTTCCCTTTTTTCTCCCCAATTGTACTTGGCCAATTATCCTATTTTCCAAGCCTTCCCAGTCGCTGCTGATCCGGGGAGGGCTGCAGGCTACCACATGCCTCCTCCGATACATGCGGAGTCGCCAGCCGCTTCTTTTCACCTGACAGTGAAGAGTTTCACCAGGGGGACGTAGCGCGTGGGAGGATCACGCTATCCCCCCCCCCCGGAAGTCACCCCAACCGACCAGAGGAGGCGCTAGTGCAGCGACCAGGACACATACCCACATCCGGCTTCCCGCCCGCAGACACGGCCAACTGTGTCTGTAGCGACGCCCGACCGAGTCGGAGGCAACACGGGGATTCGAACCGGCGATCCCCGTGTCGGTAGGCAACGAAATAGACCCGTTACGCTACCCGGACGCCCGCGCCAGAGTGTTTTTAACCTTTCGCCGTGTTAACTTGTACCACAGACATGTAAAGCGAGGGAGGCGATCGTTATCTTTGGGCAGGTGCGAGCGTGTCGGCGTACGTGCACGCGCCGCGTCCACCTCCGTTTGTCTACGCAATCGGAAATATCAAACCGCTAAACCAACTGTTGTCGTGAAAACGCGGCAGCGTAATCTCTTGAGGGCGCCGATGTTGTCTTTTCCCTCGGATCGCTGGCTGGAAAGGGATGAAAACTCTTGTTTGATTTGGCATACGTCATCCGCTCGTGATAGGGGCCACCGTCGCTACAGGCTCGCTCTTAGTGAGAGAGTAATTGATCCTGGGTAAACAAGTCGTCGAGCCGGCATTCCGCTCTACTCCATCCTGAACAAGCACAACATTCTTCTCAATTCACATCACATACTCTGTCCAAAGTCTAGAAATAAGGCTTTGTACAGTCTCTCTCTCTCTCACAGACACACACACACGCACACGTAAATGCACACGTGCAAACAGCATGTTTTGTTAAACATCAGACACCCGTTGACAGGGTTGGTATGTCGCCGCCGCTTGCAGGACTGAGTCAGTGCAAACATCCATAACCAAATTTCACCGGAGTGCGCGCACAGACTTCTGATTGTCTCTGAAGTGTGCTCTCCTTCTCTAGACAGCGCGAAAAACCGCCTCCGCCAAACCGTGGGACGACTCATTTCCGTCCGGAGAGCGTACACCCACCGCTGCTTCCTTTCAGCGAGCCTGATAGATGGCACTCGAGCATAAATAGACTGGAATAGCTCAACCCAGAGCAGGCCCTTTTTAAATGACAACGCCAGCGCAGGCTGGAAAGATTACTTGCCACAGCGCCCTGTCTGTCCTGCAAATGTGAACGTTCCCATTTACCGCTCCTTTGATATTCCATCGCTTCAGCTCCACACCGAGACACAAAAATTCAGCTGAAGCTGAAGCCTGAAATTAAGTTAAAATACGAGCACGGCTATGAAAGTGTTTGTTTGTTTGCTTGGGAACAAAATAAATGTGCAAAATTTGTGTCCCAATTTGCGGCCGTGTCCAAGGACGAGTGTGCATGTGTTCGATGTGTGGTGTTGCGAATGCTTGACAGATGCTCCGGGGGACATTTTGAGCCTCCGTCTCCAAAGCTGAGCTTATCAGCTCTTGGGGCTTTTGGCGCTGCCGGGACAATTAATGCGGCGACCGGACAAGGAGACCGGGAGACGTGTGGATGAGATAGCACAGCGCTTGTTAGAAGGGCCTGGAGACAGCATGGGAGATAGTGCTCATTCATCACACGGCGCTCGCTCACACACATGCTACAGAACATGCACACGCTGCAGCCGGAAAGACAGAGCAAAAAGCCTGCATCTCTTTTTCTCTCTTGCCCCGAATTGGTTTTGAGGCATCGTTATATTCTTTGAAGGGACTCCGGCAGGGCCACAGAGCATGCATCTGTTTCCAAATGATGGGGGAGATGAAAGTACCGTACCAGGATACATGGCATTCCTTGGCTCGAAAAAAGAAACCTAACTTCCCATCGGTGTAAAAAAGCCCTGTTGCACTTTTCCTCACACTTTCTTTAAGGAGAGATAACATCTGGGATAAGAGGGCGGTAAAGAGTGAGCGGGAAATGGGGTGGGGTGGTGTGTGTGTGTGTGTGTGTCCTTTAAAGCTTCTTGGGTCTGGAGTGGTGTGTGTTGGCTCAGCCCTAGGGTGGGAAGTGTGGGAGATAAGCCCATGACAGCTGCCAAACACCTCTGTGTGTGTGTGTGTGTGTGTGTGTGTGTGTGTGTGTGTGTGTGTGTGTGTGTGTGTGTGTGTGTGCGTCCATCCCTAAGCCCCCATTCAGAAGGAGTGTTTCTGAATCCCACTCAGACCTGGTTCAGAATGGCAGGTGTGAGCTAGTTTGCAGGCAATTCCACCAGACTGCCGGTGAAGCGGCAGCATATGCGGCGGTCTTATCACTCAATCCTCGCTTTGACGGCTTTGTTGGTGAGATTAGCGATACGTGACAAACGATGAGGGCTCCTCCTGTTGCCTCACATGAGCGGTATGTGTCTGGTTTATCTTGGCGATGAAAACTCGTGATCTAACACTACCTGCAGCGACTCCGACTGCGACGACACAATGCCCCGAGTTAATTCGAAACTCGAGAGATATGAACTTCCGGGCCAGTATTAAACTGAGAAAATGGCTATGATAATAAATCATAGGACGCACCAGGCCCCTACGGTCTCTCAGATGTGTGGGAGAGCGGAAGAAAGTCTTCCTGTCTTACGTCACTGCGGGGTCAGAGGTTAAATTCATAAGCAGGTGGTGGAGCGAGGGGAAGCGTGAAGCAGACCATTTCTTTTAGGGGCTCCATACTCCCAGGGCAGAGCAGGCCATATGTTTAAATAACCCATCACCTCTGAATGACGACCTCGTTCCAGAAAAACTGAAACTTAGTAATGTCATTAAACTAAACGCGTTCTTTCTCAGGCTCCTCGCTGTAGTGGCTTTTTGGCCCCCCTGCTACAATTTTGACATGATACGTTGCTGAGATCTTACTTTTATAAGGTAATCCCAGAACCCAGACCCTAAATCATCTGACGACTGATAACCATGTAGCTCTGGGGACAACGGCCAATATTTCGGGGCCTCCGGTGTAGCTGCTGGCTTCCGTTTCCTATGATGACTTCCTGTTCCGTGCGCCCGCCATTGTTTACAGTCGGACTAGCAGCTTGAGACGCGAGAGTGGCGTTGGGAGTTGAGAGACGACGTCTACAACCGGGTCGTTCCACACTTAGTCTAACGTTTCTCCCCACAACGCACAAACGTCGATGCTTTTTGTGGGTGGTGTGGGTCCAGGCGACATTTCGGCCAATGCGTTCCACCGCTTCCGCGCCCCACGCAGACTGTTACCGACACGCAACCAAAGCACATCCCTGTAGAACTCACCGCCTACTCAAACGTGACAGGTCGATACCGCTCGGACTAAAACGGAAACCAGAATGCCTCCGATACCAAAATCTTGATCTTGTCACCATGATTTAAAACTGGCTAAATCGGGGGTCGTCATTTCATGTAATTTATTCCCTCTTCCACTAAAGGACATGTGATTTAAATGAGCCTCACAATGTCAATGCAACCTGGAAAGTGTGAAGGATTAAAGTGGCGATGCTGTTGTCTTAATACCTTAAGAAAAAGGAGGAAACGGGCGTCTGGGTAGCATAGCGGTCTATTCCGCTGCCTACCCACACGGGGATCGCCAGCTTGAATCCCCGTGTTACCTCCGGCTTGGTCGGGCGTCCCTGCCGACACAACTGGCCGTGTCTGCAGGTGGAAAGCCGGATGTGGGTGTGTGTCCTGGTCGCTGCACTAGTGCCTCCTCTGGTCGGCTGGGGCGCCTGTACGGGGGTACTGGGGGGAATAGTGTGATCCTCCCACACGCTACCTCCCCCTGGGGAAACTCCTCACTGTCAGGTGAAAAGAAGCGGCTGGCAACTCCACATGTTTCAGAGGAGGCATGTGGTAGTCTGCAGCCCCCCCCGGATCGGCAGAGAGGGTGGAGCAGTGACCGGGACAGCTCGGAAGAGTGGGGTAGTTGGCTGGATACAATTAGGGATAAAAGGAGGGGGGGGCGGGAATCCAAAAAAAGAAAAGAAAAAGGAGGAAACAAACATGCTGAACTTACTTCTTTCTCTCTTACTTGTTCTGTCTCTTTTGTTTGTCCCTCTCTTTTTGTCCCCCCCCCCCCCTCTCTGTGGTTGCAGCTTGCCACTGTAACCTGCATGCTCGCCGCTGTCGTTTCAACATGGAGCTGTACAAGCTGTCCGGCCGGAGGAGCGGAGGAGTTTGTCTCAACTGTCGCCACAACACCGCAGGCCGCCATTGCCACTACTGCAAGGAGGGCTACTACAGGGACATGACCAAAGCCATCTCTCACAGAAGGGCCTGCAAAGGTAACACAGCTGCCATAAAGGTCTGGGACCTACGCACCAAAATGCAGCGCCGGTCCCCGGCTTGGGACCGGCTCTAAGAATGCACTGGCTTGTGCATCATCAGTAGTTGGGTTAAGTGCACCCAAATGTATTTGTTCTTAACTACTTAAAAGCTATTTTTTAGCACACATAGTGAGAAATTATAACACACTATGCTAAGTCCTACCGTGTACCGTGGACTACTTAATGCTCGAGAATTTCGAAAAGCTTTCAGGAAGTGTAGCGAGAAGCTCCCACCTGTTTTGGTGTCAGTGAACTGACCCGTGCAGTTCTCCAAACGATTTCAGGTCCTTTGTGGATCTCTGAGAAAGGCAAGCAAAACAAACAGGGCAGAGGTGTGAGCTGATCCGGCCAACAGGAGCAGAAACACAGCACAGATTGCCGTTTGTCTTCCAACCCTATTCACATTCCCCATACACACACACACTCACAAAAACATGTGCACACGCATGCCATGGACACAACAAACACACACATGTACAGGTGAAAAGCACATGAGTCCGATTTGCAACCAAGCTGCCGAGGATTAGTGTGCTGAACAGAAAGAAAAGCCCGGCTCTTTCTGTCTCCCAGCACATCGGCGATGCAAGACAGGCACAGAGGCCCTGGGCAAACAAACTCCCGTCAGTCATTTACTCTCATTCAAAAGACACCGACACCCACAAGAACTCACAGATGCATAAATGTTTGGTCTATAATCTGCATAATCTGTCTCTCTCTTGCTCTCTGTTTAGACACACACTTACACACACACACACACACACAAATACACAGGCAAAAATGTGCACACAACATAGCAGAGAACGATATGAATGCCTGAAATGTCCTTAATCATTTCTTGCAGACACACAGAAAGCCTTCACCGCAAGAACAGAGGAGATTTCTGCACCGACCCAAGCAGCCAAATACCTTATTTCATATTTTTATTCGATTTCATACGCAACAAGTCGTCCTACATTTCACAGAATTATTACAGGCGCACATCTTTTGAGGGTTTCCTTGGAGAAAAAAAAAAAGACGACGAGAGCGGCCAGCGATGGAGGGAAAGTCTGCCACCGAACTGAGTTAGGGATCCCTTATGCACCGTAAACCAATCACATTACGCTATGCCCTCATTCCTTTACAGCGGCGCTTAGTGTGTCCTGAGTATCCACTAAAAGACAAAAGCACTTAAAATCTTACTTCCACACACGTTCTTTGTGCACTCCTACACGCAGCTGCTAAACGAAGCGAGATAGTTTGATGCCACTGCGTAGATGCCTCCACATCCCGCTCTGCACAGTAAATACATATGAACGAGTCTGTACTGACGGCCATATTGCGGTCGTCAGCCACATCCGTTGCTGCGTCGTGATTGGTCCACGGTGTCCCCATCCTCCCCGTGCCCCGCTTTTTGGTGTACCGCTGACTATTAAGTCACAGGGATTGCGACATATATTACATTTCCTATGGCATGCCACGACGGACATCAGCCCTTAATCCTCCCGGACCCGTTCAACTCTTGCAGAGTGAAAGCGTGGCACGAACAGTCAAATAACTTTACAAATGGAGCCTTTTCATAGTTTTTCCTCTATTTGCTGTCAGAAGCAGTTGGAAACGCTACCTTGAACAGAGTTCACGATGTGCAGGGGTTGATGGGGGGGGGGGTGCAAGGAGGTGCCATCAATCTCATTAAACGAATTGACCAAAACCGAGCCTTTGCAAAACTGCCATCTCCCTTCCCACCCCTTTTTTGTTTAATGCCACTATGTGATGTGTTTTAACCAAGACACTTTAGTATGGATAAAGAATCCCCCCCCTTTTCTACCCAGTTGCACCTGGCCGATTACCCCACTCTTCCGAGCCATCCTGGTCACTGCGCCACCCCTTCTGCTGAGCCGGGGAGGGCTGTAGACTACCACGTCTCCTCCGATACAAGTGGAGTCGCCAGCCACTTCTTTCCCCTGACGGTGAGGAGTTTCATTAGGGGGATGTAGCGCGTGGGAGGATCAAGCTATTCCCTCCAGTTCCCCCTCCCCCCTGAACAGACGCTCCGACCGACCAGAGGAGGTGCTAGTGGAGCAAACAGGACACGTACCCACATCTGGCTTCCAACCCGCAGACACGGCCAATTGTGTCTGTAGGGACGCCCGACCTCGCCGGAGATAACACCGGGATTCGAACTGGCGATCCCCGTGTTGGTCATATCAAGAAATTAAAATCACTTCAATTTAACATGCAGCACGTTTTTTTTTTTTTGGCTTGAAGTTCATGAAGGGTATATAGGCGTCCGGGTAGCGTAGCGGTCTATTGCTGCGTTGCCTACCAACACAGGACTCTTGGGTTCAAATCCCCGTGTTGCCTCCGGCTTCGTCAGGCGTCCCTACAGACACAATTGGCCGTGTCTGCGGGAGGGAAGACGGATGCGAGTATGCGTCGTGGTCACCACACTAGCGCCTCCTCTGGTCGGTCGGGGGGCCTGTTCAGGGGGGTGGGGGAACTGGGGGGGAGTAGCATGATCCTCCCACGTGCTACATCCAGCGACAAGCAGCGACTGGGAGGGCTCAGAAGAGTGGGGTAATTGGCCGGGTACAATTGGGGAGAAAAAATGAAGAGCATATAATGTTCCGTGGAAATTGTAGTGAATGAATATTGTAATTAATTCATAACCGTCAAGAGTGCGGGTTTAGAATTACTAAACAATCTAAGCCGGGTTACAATGAAAACAACAGGGGAGTCTTAACACAAAACTGAACCACGAGACCAGAGAAATTATTTAGTTATTTCTTTTGGTAACCTCTCAAATAGAGTTTAATACACTTGGAGTAAGAAAATCTCTCACGGGTAAGAATATGTAGGCCTGTCGTCACAGTTTGAAAGGCGACTGTGATCATTGCGAGGGTCTGAGGACAGGATGTTGTGTTGCTGTAAAGCCCCTTGAGGCAAATTTGTAATTTGTGATATTGGGCTATACAAATAAAATTGACTTAAGCCCACCACCACCATTAGCCCAACACCAAGACGGTTGTCCCCATCAGATCCCACCTTTCCCCTTAATTTTATTTTTTTTTACGAATCCACTACTGTGGGACGGTGGATGTGTGGTCTGTGCTTCAGTGTTCGCTTGACAGATCTTTTTCACTTCCCCGAAAGTGACAAATGGTTTCTTCGCAGGGTTGTTTCACTGCACTGTGCCAGCCCAAACATTTTCACAGGCTACAACATTTGGGGAATAGCTAGCTTGAGCTGGACGGGGCTAGCAGCAGGTTAGTGTTACCGCCGTTCTCCCTTTCTCTAAATGATCCGACCGCGTCCATAGATCTCCGCGAGGTCTTTTCCAAACGACAGGATCGGTAACCCGAAGACCCCAAAGCCACTCTGCCCATCCCTCCGTCCACCCGGTTTAGCGCTCTGGGATTAAACCTAAACAGCCTGATTGCTGCCTTCTCCTCAGGTGACAAGACCCGGGCTACGTGACATCAGTTAGGGCCCTCTCTATTTATTGTTCAACTCACCCAACCATCCCGCTTTGCTGTTCTTGGACAGGAAACGCAGCGCTGTGCCAGCGCAGTCAGGAGGAAGTCTGCTTTCATTCGCCAATCCTCGCCCCCTCCACCCCATCCCAAACACCCCCACGTCAACAAAATGTCGGTTCAAACATTCGCTAAATAGATGGAGGTTTGGAGAAAAATAGCCGGACTGCACCGCCGGTAGAGCCCCTGCATCCCCAGCGGCAGCGTGGAATGCCTCATGCTTTATTTCCCAGATTAACGACTTCACCCCTCATCAAGCGCAGTGTAAACATGGCTCTTGGAGCACCACAGCACACACACACACACACCCCACCCCCTACTGACACACACACATGCACGCACACTGGCCCTAATGGTTTGTTTTATTCCCGCTCCCCTCATCCGTTCGGCAGTATAAGCCTTTAGCCTTGGGAGCTCACAGAAGTGAAACTGGCTCACGGTACGCTGCACTGCCACCCCCCCCCCAACCTCTTTACAACTCTTCACGTCCACAGGCCTCCAATGTATGTGGAAATTAATTGATATTTCCAGTTTGAACACACTGAGGCACACACACACACACACTCCATCCCTCCTCCCTACATGTTAAGTGTGTGAGGTTCTGATCTGAACTTGGTGATGCTGCGTGTGATGAGTGTGCTTGGCCCTGTCTTCGACCAGCTTCTGCAAGATGGAACACATTTTCAGTCTGGGATTTGATCTAAAAGAAAACAACAACCCTGTGTCTCAGTCAGTGTGATAACTTGCCACGATAACGCCATCCTGGTCAGAATTCACAGCTGGAGTCGCACTTGTGATGACGCCAGATAGCAAACTAACACGCACGGTAGAGCAGCACAAATGACCAGAATGGTTATTTTATCATTTGTGTTCTTTGTCAACTGTATTAACAGAAGATGACATTTTAAGTTATCAGACACACTAACATTAGCGTCCACCAGGCGTCTCTGCCGTCCACTGAGTGTGACAGGATGTTATGTAAAATGCATCACTCCCTGCGTTGACGCTTTTGCACAGGGCGATGTGATGGGTCTAGTGCAGTAGTTACGAGGGAAGATGTATGCTTGCTTCCTGCCTGCTTTTCTAACCTCTTGCTTACAGCCGCTGTCTAGCCCTTGTGGTGAACAAGGAAGCAGTCCGGTGCGTAAGCCTTCCCCCGCCAGTACATAGCATCTCCTTCCCCAAGACTCTTGCCAGGCCTCTTCGTGGCCACACACGGTAACTGGGCGCCTTGGGGCCTCGGGCTAACTTGGTAGGGGATCTCAGAGCTGCAGTGGTCCCCAGAGGCTGTTCATGGCCAACCACTGCCCCGCTGCCTTGTGGGAAGTCTGCCGAGACAAAGGCTAGGGGAGCACACCCTGAGAGAAAAGCAACGTGTTTGGCGGCACACATTAGGCAGTTCTCCGACAGTCTGGCAGCCTCCTGAAGTCATGATGGGTGACTGGTCGTCCTGGGTATAAGCCCTTGCCACCAGGACCAACCTGTTACGGCAAAGACAGTGCTACTGAGGACTACGCAACCCCTGTAGCACACTAAAAACTTCCTTGCGTAGGTCTCCACCTCTGACCATGGTGATGGTGTACACCAGTGATTACAATAAGCTGTAGCGAAGGCTCTCCGATTAAGCGGAAAGTGTTGTTGCATCTCAAACAGCCCGATTACAACATTAATTACAATTAAAAGTTAATATTTTACCATAAAAACTATCACCATGGTGCTTCAAGTTATAATTTATAGGATGAAAAAAATTTGATAAGCAAATGAACTGCACTCTCGATAAAATTCTAGATCACTATTAAAAAAACATGTATTTACATTATAAAGAGAAGTGCCAGAAAAAGATTTGTGAAATTAAAGATTTGTGAAATTCTTTGGGACATGGCATCTTGAAAAAGGTTGGCTACATATGGTTTTGACTAAGCAACCAAACCCCAATAAAGTTAGATGTCATACACTGATGAGCCAAAACATTATGACCACCTGCCCAACATGCAGTTGGTCCTCTGTGTGGTGCTAAAATAGCACCGACCCGCCGAGGCATGAACTTTACAAGAACCCTGAAGGTATGTTGTTGTATCTGTCACCAAAACATTAGCAGCAGATCCTCCAAGTCCTGTAAGCTGCGAGGTGGAGCTGCCATGGATCGAACTTGTGGGTCCAGCACATACCACAGGTGCTCAATCAGATTGAGATCTGGAGAACTTGGAGGCCAGCATAACATCTTGAACACTTCATCATGTTCCTCAAACCATTCCCAAACAATGCATGCAGTGTGGAAGGGTGCATTATCCTGCTGAAAGAGGCCACTGCCATCAGGGAATATCCTCGCCATAAAGGGATGTACCTGGTCTGCAACGACGTTTAGGGAGGTGGCACGTGTCAAATTGATGTCCACATGAATGGCTGGAACCAGGGTTTCCCAGCAGAACATTGACCCAGAGCATCACACTGCCTCCACCGGCTTGTCATCTTCCCACAGTGCATCCTGGTGCCATCACTTCCCCAGGTGAATGGCGCGAACGTACACAGCCAAACATGTAATCTAAAAAAAAACAAGAAAGAAATGGGACTCATCAGACCAGGCGACCTTCTTCCACTGCTTCAAGGTCCAGTTCCAACCCTCAAATACCCACTGTTGCTGCTTTTGACGGTGGACAGGGGTCATCATGGGTACTCTGATCAGGCTCCATACGGAGCAGGGTGTGATACACTGTGTGTTTTTACATATTCCTCCCGTAACCATCATTAACATTTTCTGTGACTTGTGCCACAGTAGACCTTCTGTCGGTTCAGACCAGATGGGATAGCCTTTGTGCCCTCGTGCATTGATGAGCCTTGGGCGCCCAACACCCTGTTGCTGGTTTGTGGTTTGCCCTTCCTTGGACCACTGTCAGTAGGTACTCACTACTGCTGACCAGAAGCACCCCACAAGCCTTGCTGTTTCAGAAATGTTCTGACCCAGTCATCTGGCCATAACAATTTGGCCCCCGTCAAAGTTGCTCAGGTCTTTACTCCTGCCCATTTCTCCTGCATCCAACACATTGACCACAAGAACTGATTGTTCACTTACCATCTAATCTACCCAGACCTTAACATGTGCCCTTGTTTGGAGCTGATCAATGTTGTTCGGTTCACCTGTGAGTGGTCATAATGTTTTGGCTCATCAGTGTATATTACAAGTCAATCTAAGTATACTGCTGATGATAAAAACCAAAAGCTGTAGTAACTGAATAAAACTAACTGTTCCGCCACAGTTAGTTTCAGACCAACAAAACTATGTTGTGACGAGACACAAAGTCGGTGAATGTTATGTACAGGGAGGGACAGCGGGTGACTTAATGTTGGATTTTATGTTTCAGAGTTGTTTTTTATGGACCCGCCCTATATTAAAAACTAATTTGTTAAAGCTTTAAAAGATGATGTCCACAGAAGCCGGATTAAATTTCTGTTTTGAGCAGTTTTGGTAGGCAAACATTTTCCCTATCTACTGTGTGCCACTGCAGCCAAAACCTTATTCAGTTTAAGAAATACTGTTGATTGAATCTAAAATATAACTCCATGACATCATTGTTTTTATTTTGAGCTGTTTTTTTGTTTCAATGAAGATTTTATTGTATGTGTGGTTTTCATAAAAATCGTATTGCAAAAAGTCCAATCTTGTTCGGTACGCAAAGGAGGCAGATGCCAAAATCTCCAAATGACAAAGTTCTTATGCCGCGAATTTAGTGGAAAACTTATTCCATAGATGTTATATTGTATTTAATAAGCGACCGCTAATATTCAAGAAGCTCCGTGAGTTAACAGCATCCAACTCCAGCCTTCCTTGGACCACTTCAAGTGCTTTTCAAATTACTCTGCTGGTATATAAAACCCGTGCAGGCCTAACAGTGAGGCTGGGCCTCCACTTCAAACACTGGCTTCATGGTAAACGCTGGCAAAGCACGGGCGTAGAGCGAAATTCTCACATTAAACGTGCAATCGTCCCAACTAACAGCTCAAACGCACTTTGATGTGCGTTCCACTCTTCCATTAATGGGAAACATTATTCTGTGCCTGTGTTTGCTTGCAGCCCTTTGCCAAAAAGGCTTTACATTGGAAACTCAATCTGAAGAACACACAGTTTGTCTGCACCGGATCAAAAAATTACAGAGAACACAAAAAAAAAACTGCCCAGGAAAGCCCCGAGGCTCGAGCATGCATGAGGGAATGCATGCACAGGCGCACACATATGCACGCACGCAAACACACATACGTGCACAGATGAATGTACCATTCCACATACAAGTTCGGGTTCAAAAACATGCAAACAATGGACAGATGTTGTGCGATGAGATTGAAATCCTATATTTAATCAAGTTATTTACTCTTATCCATGCCTGCCAGAGCAGCACTAATGAAGAATCCTATGGCCATCACGAGTGTAGAGAAGCAGTGTAATTTGTTTGAGGTTTTGTGCTGGTGCAAGGCCCAGTTCCCATTTGTGATGATCTGGGAGGAAAGCGCAGTCTCTCCTAATGTGAATGATTTCTCACCAGGCTTTCGAACTTGGATTACCTTTTTGTTTATTGTATGGAACAAACGATGTTGTCAGCGGCGGGTACGCCAGAAACACAGTAATTTGAAAGCTGATATTTGTTTTGTAACAGTGTGGCTCTTGTAAACTTTCATCTATTAGGACTCGCAAGGGTGTAAAACAAAAACTGTATTTCGAACCATGAGTTGTTTATTCTCAAGTCAGATTGATAATGCTCGCCTTGCTTTCATTTCACTCCCTCACAGCATGCGATTGCCATCCAGTGGGAGCAGCTGGGAAGACCTGCAACCAGACCACAGGCCAGTGTCCCTGCAAGGATGGTGTGACAGGCATCACCTGTAACCGCTGTGCCAAAGGCTACCAGCAGAGCCGCTCTCCAATCGCCCCCTGCATAAGTAAATCCTGCTTCTACAGCCCCTTGTGTAAAAATTGCTTGGTCCAAACCACCCCCCCCCCCCACACACACACACACTTTTCTCCCCAATTGTACCTGGCCAATCACCCTGCTCTCTGAGCTGTCCCGGTCGCTGCTCCACCCCCTCTGCCGATCTGGGGAGGGCTGTAGACTACCACATGCCTCCTTCGATACATGTGGAGTCGCCAGCTGCTTCTTTTAACCTGACAGTGAGGAGTTTCACCAGGGGGACGTAGTGCGTGGGAGGATCAAGCTGTCTCCCCCGAACAGGCGCCCTGACTGACCAGAGGAGGCGCTAGTGCAGCGACCAAGACACAACATATCCACATTCGGCTTTCCACCTGCAGACACGGCCAACTGTGTCTGTGGGGATACCTGACCAAGCCGGAGGTAACACGGGGATTCGAACCGGCGATCCCCGTGTTGGTAGGCAACGGAATAGACTGCCACACTACTCGGACGCCAGGTCCAAACCATTTTGACCCTCACTGAAACATACTAACTTCATAACCATGTCCTGCTTCCATTGCATCAACACTAACGGTGAAATTTGGCCGTACATCTGATGGGGAAGGTTTTCTGCACAAAACTAATTTTCATCTAAACCAAAACCTATTGACAGAGTCCAGCATTGCACTGTAATCTACATACAGCGGCATGTCGTATAAACCATACAAGCTGCCCACCCATAGCAGCCGAGGCCGTGGTCCAACTTTAGATAAGCGCCCTGCGCCGGCAGTGGTCAGTGCTGATAAGTCCTTCACAAAAAGACCTGAAAAGGGATGGTTGCTATGCATGAATCTGCGGCACACACTCGTTTCATTTTATTATTTTCAACAGATATTTGGTGATTAAAACCAGAGCTCAGATAAACAGACCATTACTGCTAACCTAACGTGGCCTTGTGTGCCGTCAACACTGTTAACCGTCCATCTCTCAATGAATCCCCAGCGCCGGTCCGGCGAATGATAACTGATATGTTTATTGGCTGTATCTGCTGCTCACAGATTCAAGCCCCTTGGCAGTAATCACCAATGGTACACAGAAACCGGGATGGCTAGCTAGCCACTGCTAATGCTAGCACCATCAAATTGCTGGCTGGCATGACCAGATAAGATAACAATGATGTCTAGAGGGGACAAATTGAAGACAGTTGCAATTGTCCACCATGCTAGATTATTTGATTTTGGGCTGACATTTCTGATAAGGTTGTACGTGGAAATTTAACAAGGCCTCTGTTAAACAAGTGATACGCTTGGCAAGGATCCAAAAGCCATAATTTAAACCCGTGAACCTGCCGGAATAGGATTTCCTTCGTTTTGCCGCGGAAGCGACAAATGCCGTGTAAAAGGCTGGGGGAACTGGCGGTTTTCAATTTTGAGATGAAAACATTTGCCTTCTTAATACATCTGTGTTTTATTTCCAAGATATTAAATCGTTGTCATATCTAACCGTTAACACCCCGCCCGCTACAATATGAACATGGCCGGCAGCCCCTTGCTCTCCGCAGCTCAGCAAAACAACACCGTGGAAGCAGACGTAAGCGGAGCGCTAATGGGAAACTCACTATTCCACCACACGTTTTTCAATTCGTCCCTGCCTGTGTGTCCAAAAAACAAAATCCCACATTATTAGCAACACAACCCATTAAGACCACCCCGGCGTGCATTTCACAGATGCTGCAAGCTTTATTTATGCCCAGAGGAAAACAGTCAGGAAATTGAGTTTCACATTTTTGTTTTGTTTTTTTTACAAAGATGTGACCATCACATAGGACCGACGTTTGACGGCGTGCATCCGAGTATGATGGCGGTGTGAAATGTCTGTTTCCCTCTCTTTGTCACAGAGATCCCGGTTGCGTCTCCTACAGCGACGTACACCAGCTCCGAGGAGCCCTCGGGTGAGTCATACATGGCAGATGCTCTGCCTAATTCTAAGTTGTGTTTCCCCTTTGCCGTACGGCACAATTTGCCACAAAATCAGCAAAAAACCCCACCTGTTTATGAGACGAGATGTTTTTATGCTTATGTTTAGTGGGTTTTTTTTTTTTTTTACCTCAACTTCGCAAATTAGTCATTTGTGCCTCTCTGTGCGTATTTATGCGGTGCATTTTATCACAGTGAATGTTTTATCACTATGCATGTGTAAACACGGTGCAAATACACAGCCGTGGCTCGCCGTATTGTAAACATACTCAACTATGTATGAACTCTTAGTTAAGTGCGTGTTTTACCCACCTCTCCCGGGTCACGTTCCAAGTTTTAAGAACTTAACGTGTGTCAGTGAGCGGGAACTCCACATATTTGCTCTGCGCTCCCTTTGGCCTCGCTGCCTGTATTCCCAGTTTGGCGAGCAGCCTCCCCGGGGTATCGGCCCTAATCTGATTACATGCTTCATTTGCACCAGTTTGTTTTTCAATCGAGGCAGGCCGTGCTGGGACTGAAGCCCTGACCTTGCTCACTTATTTACACCCTGGTGTTCTGCGTTACCGTTCTTGCCACCCTCCTGATTGGAGATAACAATGCTGGAGTAATTTACCTGCATCTCTCATCTTATTTGCATCCTTGCATGTAAAGGTTAGTCTTGTTTGTCATTTAGGCCGTAAAGGCCACCACGGACTATATGATTGTGACCATCTTGATTGTATATCATGTTGTATGACGGGAAAAATATTGTATGACAGGTAAAATATCGATACGTCTCCCTGCCAGACTGTGGGAGTTGAATGGGACTACCGTCAACTGACAGCAAGCCATGTGCTAGGATGTCGTTACCCCCCCCCCCCTTTTCTCCCCAATTTTATCCAGCCAATTACCCCACTCTTCTAAGCCATCCTGGTCGTTGATCGACCTTCTCTGCTGATCCGGGGAGGGCTGTAGATTACCACGTCTCCTCCGATACATATGGAGTCGCCAGCCGCTTCTTTTCACCTGACAGTGAGGAGTTTTGCCAGGGGGACGTAGCGCGTGGGAGGATCATGCTACCCCCCCCCTCCCCAAACAGGCACCCCGACTGACCAAAGGTGCTAGTGCAGCGACAAGGACACATACCCACATCCAGCTTCCCACGCAGACATGGCCAATCGTGTCTGTAAGGATGCCCGCTAACACGAGGATTCGAACCGGCAATCCCCGCGTTGGCAGGCAACGGAATAGACCGCCACACCACCCGGATGTCATCCTTTTTTATTGGTCACCCACCAGGACGGTGTTGTGGCTGTAGTTTCTATCGCCACACTATATGATCATGGCTCTGTCGGCTGTCCTTAACCCTGTCTCACTGAATGACCCGAGACAGCTGATGGTTGTTCGCAATGAGCAATTTTGTCCACGAATGAAAAAAAATGGCCTGGGACAGCCCTGAGATGGCCAAAGTTGTACCACAAGCAAAGAGTTGGTCTCTAAACCTGCCGCCTCATCTGGTTTGTTTTTAGGATCAGTTTCCATCTGAGTCACAACGCAGATTCTAAAACGGATAAGCAATGTCAACTTTGATCATTAGCGCCCTCTGTAACTGACAAAGTGGCGCCACTCATTTCATTGAACTCCATTGTGGGCTCTGTTGCCGGCCATAGTGGCTGCCTGAACTGTGTGTGTGTGTGGGGATTGGATCCCTGTCAGCAGCCCCACACACACACCACCCTCCAAATTAGGAGTACTGCAGTCCCCTAGGGACCCGGCAGAATGAAGGTGGGACCGCTGGAGAGGCCACACAAAGAGGGCGTTTGTCCTCTCAGCGGGAGACTGGACTGTAATGAGAGTTGTGGATGTGATGGCCCAGCACTGGGATTGTGCTGTGGGGCTAATGGGAAATGCCAGCTATCAAAGGGAGGTACGATGAAGGCCCCTAGGGGCCAGTAGAATACAAAGGGGGCTCCCGCCCTCGCCACTTCATTTACATGGAAATCAGGCGTGGCCGATATGGACTCGTCAAATTCATTTACTTTGGGATTTCCCTTTTTTTTTTTTATGTCTCCCGCCACCCCCTAAAAGCTGCCAGGCATTTCACCAGAAATGTTTTCTCCACATACATGCACTCATTCCCCATCCCCCGCCATCACCCCGAACCACCATTCTCTTTTTTCTTTTTTTTTTTTTGAGGGGGGAGGAGGGAGCGTTTTTTTTTCTTACTTCATCGTTGCCCAGGCAACCTCATTCACACTGAGCATAAAGGAAAAGAAAAGAGAGGACTGGACAGAGGGCTGGAAGAAATAATGAAGTTTGTCCATATTCAGGCAAGCTGAAAGGTCCCCCCGCTCTCAACTGCTCCCTCCTTTCTCCTCTGACTGCCCAACCCAGCTTTCCCACCCCCCCCCCACCCCTAAGAAAAGAGCACAAGGCTTATTGCTTTGCAAAGGGGGAGGTGTGTGTGTGTGTGTGTGTGTGGGGAGGGCAACACTAGGAGATGATCTGGTTCCAATTTGTGCCAGTCATTGAAAAGTAGAGGGAAGAAACGATTTCAAATTTCAATTTGGCCCGTGGTCCCACCACCAGCTTCTTCTTTACAAAAGGTACCTGGCACTGGGACAACATGACACCAGCGGCCATCGATAAAGGCCTTTGACATGACTGCGAGCCCAGGTCGCCGCCCTCCTGTGTCAAACGGACAGCCCTGCATCCCTGGACCATTAATCAAACTGTAATTTTGGGAGGGTCTTTTTTTTTCTGGCTGCACTTCTGCGGCATACTCTTCTCAGAGTTGATGAAAAAAAACTGGCCTAAGCCAGAGTGTTCCCTTTCTCTTCTTGTGTGGGTGAGGTGCTGCAACAGCGGGGGATGTTTTTTGGTTGGCCACCAGCTAATTTTCCCTGTGTGACCCTCTTTTGTGCCAGAGTGACCTCTCCTGCCTGGAGAGCTGACACAATGCATGCCAGGAGCAGGGCAGCAGACCAGAGAGGAGACTTTGGGAGGGATAGAGTGGAAGTGTGTTGATAGACACAGGAGGATCCATGTAAGCCTTAATCTGTTTCACAGTGGCACTTCGAGGAGGAACAGACTCTTCGAGACCTCGAGGGCATAAAAGAGCATGACACGAGGGACCACATGTGAAGCAGACTAGCCTAGTCCAGGGTTTACTACGCCACATTTCAATCAGGACAACCTGCAAATTTGAAATATATATTTTAGAGCGCAACATACGATCTGCCGTATGCAGACGGCACCTAGAATGCACTAAAACTATCAATAACACAGACCTCCAATCCCCCTTTATAGTCCATAGAGCAGATCCAAACAGGTGGCAGGTGGGGTGGCTATGGTTGAGCGGTAATGAAGCGGGCACAACAGCAGCAGCATAGGCATACATGAGAAGAAGTACAACCGGTTACCTCACGTCAATCTAAGCCACATTTTCCTATTGCTGGGAGTCAAACCGAGTGTTGGGTAACCGAATCTTTTAAAGTGGCTCAGTACTGAGCAAGCTCACATCAGTCGACTGCTGCGTACCAAGCTGCAATGTAATCCTTCGGGACAATAGTACTTGCCAAATAACATGCGCCGAAAGAGCTCTTTTTTTTTGGCACAGAGTGTTTATGAGAGGAGTCTAAGGAGCCTTAGACACCATTCCAATCATGGAATTGTTTAGATATCAACCCAGTTCTAACCCGGCGCAGAAGTCTCGCTCTGTAATCCCACAAGGAGCGAGCTGTTGCAGCAAGACACTTCCACTGTTGTCTTCCTGCAACAGTTGGAGAAAAGTGCAAAAAAAGGTCTCTCCCCGTGCTGACTGACAGTATTGAGATTGTCTTTTGGAAGATGTTTTCAGACACTTTTCAGAATATTCTGAGTCTGTTAGTGCCAAGAGCGCTTTCAGAGGACTTTATTTGGCGAGCACTATCGCCTTGAAGGATGACATCGCAGCTTGTCACACAGCAGTTGGCTGACACTACCGTGCTCAATACTGAATCAGTTTAAAAGATTCTACTACCCATCACTCGGTTTGATCGTTAAAGATCGGAAAATAGGGCTTCAGTTGAAAAATACCAGAATTTTCCTTTAAACAAGGCCAATTGTGGTTTGTGTATTGTTAAAACACGGTTCAATATGTGGATGAGGTCAACTAGATTAGCAGTCAGTGAGAGTTTCAGTTGACCTTGCTGTGTTTTCATTTGGTAGCAAAGATGACACATACCTGCAAATTGCGTTTCACAATGCGAAGTGAATGAAAGTAATTAGAGGAAGTCAGAAGCCATCATAAGGTATGACTGCATTCAAATTTTTATATTACAATTTCTCTGTTTCTGTGTTCTTCTGTTCTCTCTCTTTCTCTCGCTCTTATTTATCTTCAGACTGTGAATCTCACTGCAAAGCATCCAAGGGAAAGATGAAGGTCACCATGAAGAAGTACTGTAAGAAAGACTATGGTGAGTCCAACAGGAAATGGAATGATTGCTGCATGATGGCAGCCAGCAGTCAAGGGGTCAGATGTCTGTATTAATCCTATGCCAGGGCCAGTCCACACCCTAGTCCCCCTCTTGGGGTTTGCTGGGCCACTGCAGATGGCTTACTCACACTTCCAGGATTAAAATCACAGCCTCAAAGGAGAAACCGCTGATAGGCAGCCAGTCAGATATAGAGGTAGCGCCGGTTTCTGGGAACTGTAACAGGAAATCAGAACAAATTTTTATATGTTCTGAAGGCCATGTTCGAAACGAGCGAGGGTACAATTGAGCCTGGGCCAAAATTGGAGTCACACCTCCACAAATGTTCAAATATACCCGGTGTGCAAGCCGTACAAGTGCAAAAATGTCATGGATTTCCCACGGTAAGCTGCACTGGTTATACACAATCTATTGCCATGTAAATATTACGTATTTACAACATTTATGGTAATGATAAGAGGCAAATGTAGCCCCCAGCACAGATTCCAAAGTTTACTCTTTATTGATATATAAAAAGTGACAAAGACCCAGATTCAGATAAATGACAAAAAGGGGAGTTTTTTTCCTCCTTGAGGGCATCGCTGCTGATTGGAGCTCAACGCTTCTCACCAGCAAATCAGATCACTGGGATCCCTATCAAAGCAGAGGATCAGAGGGATTGGCTGGTTTCTTGCCTCCACTAATGTCTTCTGTTGCCCTGTTTGTTGATTATACCATACCACCTATAGAGAGCTGAATACTCGCTCGAGATGAGAAGTAGGCCTAACATGAGCATATCAGCCTGGGAAGTGGAATCATAAACTATAAATAAAACCTTCATGACTCAGTGGATCAGTTATGGCATATCTACAGACTGTCTGTAGCCGTGTGATGAATGTGTCGTGAATGTGTCATGTAATGTTAATCGCTATCATAAAGTGTGTGTATGTGCATTTAGGTGTGTGATGATCGTGGTCATCTTTCGAGAGCGCTACGTCACAAAGCCAGGGCTCTGATCCCAAGCCACAGAAGGTTTCCACAAATGTTGTCCCCTAAACACAGTGCAGTGCCCACAGAATGTTGAATCAATTCATTTGGACACAACGTTTACTGGGGGAAACGTTTCATCACTCATCTAAGTGACCTCTTCAGGCTCAACTGACTGTCCATTGTAACTCTATTTAATGCTCACAGCAATTTGCATATGAAACCGATCATTGTCTTCCGTCATTATGCCACTGTATCGTTTATAAGGGTGGGGATACCTGCAGTTCTGAATCGCCACCTTGCCGTGGTGGAGAAGCTTGCGTGTACTAATGATCCCAGAGCTGTCCGGAGCTTGGCTCCTGGTAGGGTCACCCAAGGCACATAGGTCAAGGGGGAGGTTCCAGACGAAGCGCGATCCAACAAAGACCTCAGTGGCGGAACTGGTGGAAGATGTCTCCAGGTCACAACAACAGTGAAGGCAGATGAAGTCTGCAACAGAGGGTGATCCCTAATCGTCTTGTTTCGCCATGCCTTTGGACTCCAGCCACACCCTGCCAAGGAACGTGTGGTGGCTGCAGGTGCATCAGCCACTCCATGTAAAAAGCTGTCACGCACAGGCGTCCTCCCATTATGCAGCTCCAGGATCGGCCTCTACGACCACCTGAGGACCCAGAGGGAGGACGGTCATACTCGACCCCAAGTGACCACCGATGATGATGATGATGATGATGATGAATGCTGTCGCCTTCCCTGTCCCTGCACTGCAAACCCCTGGCAAGCCTTCCATCTTATGAAGGCATCATGGTTCCTCATTGTGAATGGCTGGTCTATGCAGAAGTATGGTGGATGTGCACCCCGGTGGTTATAGATACAGGGATAGACATATAGATATCGATATGGATATAGATTATCTGCAGATAGATGAATATATAGATAGGTAAATACATGTAGGTAGATAGGGTGGTGGATAGATGAATAGATAGATGTAGGAAAAAGGATGGATGGATGAAAGAATGAAGCCGAAAGGGTAGATAGGACAAGCCAAAAAGGGGTGGGTAGGATAATCCAAAACTCACACAAATCACTTTTATTAAATACTAGGGAGAACAGGGTGCAGCTGAAATACATCTGTTTTAATGTGGTGTCAGATAGAGAAAGATCGTTTTGCAGAATTTGAAATGACATCTAAACCCTCACTGTAAACACCAGTGGGACGTAACATAGTTTTGTTTTTCAAGGCAGAGTATTTCTAACAAGTTCAATAGACATGATGGCTTGAGGCGAAAGGAAAAAGTGACGGTTTGATGTTTCCATGATCAACGATACTGGACCAATATCTATCATGCTGAAACTTCAAACTCTAACACTGGAACTCCGTCATACCTACAAGTCCCATATAAGACAGGGGGAGTGTGCAGTACCTCTGTATCTCGAACACATAGGCCGCCGTCAGAAATATACGTTTTCATTTCATTATCCCGCCGTGTAGCCCTGCATTTTCCCATGTGGCAAATTATCCTCTCCTCAGTCCGGATTTTCCACACCATTAATCATGGCAATTTAATGGTAGATCTGCTATCAGTGGACCCACATCTGCAAACCACAGAACAAATCTCCACAGCCGCAGTGAGAAAACACTTCGGGCAGATCCAATGCTTTCGACTTGGAGAAAACACAGTATGGTCTCCTCTCAGCCAAGGCTCCCCACATATCCTCTTAAAAGACAGTATGAGTGCTCTTGTACGCCGAGCTTGATATAAAGCCTCCATTTGTTTTTGCTGAAAATATGCCTGGTATTTTCCAGCACCAATCTGCCCAGAGTTTACCAGCATAGAGCTCGTCCTGATACTGATAGTTAAAAGTAATTTTGTGTACCCATCAGCTGAAGGAAGGATTTATTAGCCATTAACCGTGATGAAGCCTATCCAGCACCCCCTTTGTCATGCCCCTGCAGAGCTGTCTGAGTTGTCTCTCGTTCATAACTGTCCATCAATCAGTCATCGAGACATCACTTCAGATTCTCTGAACAGCAGCCAGTGTAGACTTGGCCATATATATACACACACACACACAAACGTATTTATCTACTTTCTCTTATTCATTGTTATGGAGCATTTTAACAATTCAAGCCAGTTGTTTTCTTTTACCTGGAAACTGAAACGCAGCCATTGATCACATTTGCGTTGACTTTAATCTTCATCGTCACATACTAGACAAGGCCCAGTGTCTATAAATCAGTCAAGCAGATCCATACAAAGCAGGCGGTCCCAGTTGGTTTTCTCTGAAGTTGATGGGGGGGGGGGGGGGGGGAGAAAAAGAAATCATGGGAGCAGATGATCCCGCCCTTGCCACGCAGAGGCTGTATGGCAGACATCTTTGCTTAGGATGCATTCCCTTCGCCTCTGTCTAATTCATTTCTCAGGCCTGTCACAAGGCCTTTGTGGGGCTTCAGAATCTCTCTGTTCTTCTACAACCCCCTCCCCTCCATCAAACCCCCACCCCCAACCCCATCTCCCCATGTGTGAGTGGTGGTGTGTGCCCCTGGGGGTCGCGGGAAGGGGCCCCCTGTTTAAACACAGTTGTGCACTCTGCCGCCTCTGAGCATTCCACGGGGCACAAACAGGTGGTAAATTAGGCAGACGCTGACGGATTGCCACCCTGGATAGAAAGAAATATGTTGTGTTTATTCTTTTTTTTTTGGTTGTTTTTCATCGCTACCCTGGGCTACGGAGACGATGTACGCAAAGGGGTTATAGTCCCTCCCCCTCATGACACACACACACACACACACACACACAAGCACTCCCACCCTCTCCCTGCCACTGCCACCAGGAGGACAATGAATCAAAGGGCCGCGTGTCTACCGACGCTCTGGGACAGCACTCAAAGGGTAGGGCCTCCCGGTCTTGTAACCCGTGCCTCCTCAGGCCACCCCTCTGTGTTCACCCTAGTACTGCATGTCCCCAGTCGCTCAGCTGATAACAAGGGGGGGGGGGCTAAGTGTTTTAATTAAGCATGCTTAAAGGTTATTAGTCCACACTTGTTAGTCGCATGACCCAGCACTCTGCCCACAGAGGAGGAAACTTGGCCCTCCAGGAGCCCAAGTTGGCATCACTGTGAAACTGCAGGTCCTCCTCCCTCTCTGTTCTCTAACTTCTTATTGCCTCATGCTTAATTACACACTCTTTCTGTCGATGTCTTTGTCTTACAATCTGCTCGCTCTCTCTTTCTCTCTCTCTCTCTCTCTATCGATCTATATATATAAAATCTTTCACACTATCTTGCTACTCTATGTGTCTGTCTTTTCCCCCACCGTCACCCTCATTAGATGGTGTCAGCCATGCAGATGTACTACACTGAAAGAACAGAATCATTTTAGCGGGCGTCCGGGTAGCATGGCGGTCTATTCCGTTGCCTACCAACACGGGGATCGCCAATTCGAATCCCCGTGTTACCTCCAGCTTGGCCGGGCGTCCCTACAGACACAATTGGCCGTGTCTGCATGTGGGAAGCCAGATGTGGGTATGCGTCCTGGTCGCTGCACAGAATAGTTTTCAGACTTTTCCATTGCTCATCTTCTTTTAATATCGCAGATTAGCTTCACCCTTTCTCCAGCTTACTTGGAGCAGTAAGAGATGTGTGCATTTGTGCATGTTGGCATAATCTGTGCTTAATGAAAGCTACTATCCTCAGGATTTACCTGCAAACAAATCTCGGTTTTTGATAGCTCTTATCGTTAATGCATTTAAGGTTAGTAAAAGGGCACGCTATCAGTGAGGAAGAATGAGAGCGAGAGCGTTAAACCCCTTTCACACATGCGGCGCAAGCTGTAAATCCTTCCAGAAGTTTTCTGTGTCAGGGTCATGTGTGATACGGGAGTCAATATTCTGGAAAAGTTGTCCATTTTCATGTGCGCGTGGTTCAGGGTCTATTTTTGTGGGACCCGTGGATCATCCGCGGTACTAGGGATCTCCGCATTTCGGGAAAATATTCCAGAATGACTATTGTATGCACAAAATTATCACTTCAAGCATGCAAACGGTAATGCCAATCTTGCGCAAGTCCCTGTTAGGGGAGCGAGCGAGTCAAAGACAAGGAAGGCATCCGCCACTCGCTCAAGGCAGGCATTAGCCTGAAGCGGGAGACTTATTTGCAAACAAGCAAAATGGAGAAAATGTTTAAAATGTCCGGAAATTGGACTAACCTAGAAATAACAGATCTACTTTAAGTCTGTGCAGAGGATGACATCAATGCCGTAGTCCACAATAAAATAAAAGACATCCTGCAGGAGCAGGAAGTAACAAGGCGGAGGGCACCGACATGTCATAAGTGAACAAACGCTATCCAGAAATCAAACGGACAGAAGCGGTATGTGTGAAGAGGGGAAACTACCAGCGGTGGGGGGGAAAAGTTATCCCGACAATGTTGTGGAATATGTGTGTGAAAGGGGCTTTTAAGAGACGGACACCATCAGAGAGACTGATGCTGTAACCAAGCCTGGTCTGTTGTCTGCAACACAGCAGCTCGCTCCGTCGCCACTGAGAGCAATCCAAAGAGAAGAGTGCTATCTCCACAGGATTCTCACGCTGAGCACTTGGATAGGAGTCTGGGAGCAAAACCCCGGATAGCTGATGAGGTCGAAACACATCCCGACTCTCCTGGAACCTTCTCTGTGGCTGGGAAGACAAATAGCGGCCCCTCCCTCCCCCACACACACCCTTTATGTGTCTGGATGAAGGAGTGGGCTGCAGCCCAGAGACACATTGTTAATGAATGGCAGCACTGTGAGAGCTTGCTCTACTCAATCCAACGGGCCTCCTTTCTTCTGAAAATTGTGTGCAATTTGCTCACACCAGGCACCCTTCCTACACACATATGGAAACACACACACACACACACACACGCGCGCGCACGCACACACACACACACAGACAAACTCCCTGCTCCAGCCATAGGGCACAATTGATGAGTGACGCAAGCAAAAGATCAGGAAGACAAGGAAAGGTCCAACTTCCTGTGCCTTTCAAACAAAATTCAAAGCCTCATTTTATATGAAATTTACTTGGCTGATCAAAGCTAACAGTATATATAGATATATATCTATATATCTATATATTTGTCTATATATATATCTATATATCCGTTTGCCGTTGTGTCTCTCTCTCTCTCTCTCTCTCTCTCTCTCTCTCTCTCTCTCTCTCGCTACATATATATATATATATATATATATATATATATATATCCGTTTGCCTGTGTGTGTGTCTCTCTCTCTCTCTCTCTCTCTCTCTCTCTCTCTCTCTCTCTCTCTCTCTCTCTCTCTACATACATATACATATATACACACACACACACACACACACACACACATATATATATATATATTTGTCTATATATATATCTATATATCCGTTTGCCTGTGTGTGTGTGTGTCTCTCTCTCTCTCTCTACATATATATATATATATATAGATATAGATATATATATATATATATATATATATCCGTTTGCCTGTGTAAAAGTGTTGTGTATACATGCATGGGTGTGCTGCGATAGGTGTTGCGTGCATAGCACAATAACAGGCAACGTTTTACTGGTTCTAAAACAACAGCAAACAAAACGTAAATTGAATTTAGATAAAAATAAGCAAAGAATTAATCAGTCATGGGTTTCGTCATGTTTAGTATAAAAGCTTAGAGTGAATGTAAGCACCTGGAATACCCTTGAAAGTGTAGTTGTGCGTGTGTGTGTGTGTGTGTGTGCGTGTGTGCGCGTGTGTGTCTGTGCACATGTATCTCTGCATGTTCAGGCCTCATCTGCATTCTCTGCTTGGGAGTTAATAGCGCATTCTTAGCTAAACCACCTCATCTCAAACAGATTATCTTCTCCAATGAGCTGTTCGCCCTTTGCTGCAGTCAGAGACGAGGGGTAATTGCTGGTTCGTGTGACAGAGCGCTCCACGCAGGGGAGCTTCTGCAAATGGGGCTTTTCTTCAGTCCCAGTACGAAAAAATATTTGCCAGAAAATGGGTTACAATGGTTGCCAGCCTCATCTCGGTTTAGCCTGAGGTTGCCATCGCCCACATGTTGAGACGCCCGCTTTTCACCTGACAGACCAGTTGGAAAGGATTTGTTTCAGAAGTTTTATCGTTAACAGATGTGGTATTTTTCTATAAAATTAATTTCACATTGGATTTTTTTTTTTTTTATAGAATGCAACCCATTACCCCAGAACCTTGCATCTTGGCAGCCTTCCTTGACCCCCGCCTTGCCAGTTAAAGGCGAGACATGTCGGGGGATATGTCATTAGTCAAACACTACTGTCCATCACAGGGTGGCGCTCATTCAAATCTGCTCCCCCTGGGGAATCATTGTCTCCGCCCTAAGAGCGCTATGGCAACTGTTGCTGTAATAAGAAGCATGCTTGACAACACAACAAGGAGAGGTCAGAGGTCAGGGTAGAGAGGAGGGACCAATGATAGCGGTCCGCACATAGTGGGGTCAGCGATCGCTGGATTACATTGGAACACAGCAGCGTTTAATCAAACCTCTTGTGAAATTAAACATTTATGACTCCTTTAAGCTGATCTGAACACCAATTATAATCCAGATTTGGCCCCGATGACTGATGTTCAAGATCGGGGGAGAGTCTGCACCGGTCCGTGCAAAATAACGCGACTCACCGTGGACAGTCGGCACATGTTACCTGGTACCGCGCGGGGTTTTAAGATTCAAATTGCTCGCCTCCGATTTGGGCCCTTCGACCAGGCGGAGAAGTCACAATATTATCACACGCGTTTGATTTTTAAGACTGGAATGCGGACAAGCCGAAGCTCGTCGGCAAGTGTGTGCAGCTCTATGACCGCGACTGTGCTTGTCTACGACTATAATCTGCGAAAGTCAGTTGTGAAATGCCAAGTTATTTTTCCCCAGACAGTTAGGACTTGAAAAGTCTTCTGGTGAGTTCCCGGCTTAAGGTTCACACCCAAACTATTGGGAAAGACAAAAGGGAGCTGGAAGCCCAGAATCTGTTATAGAACTGTTCTACTTCACAGTGTATGAACATGCTGTGTTAATTTTTTTTTTTTTTTACACAAACTGGATCTTGGCAGATGGATGTTCTGTTTTGATGTTTTCGTCTCATGCCTGCCTTTTCCCTTTTCTCCTCCAACCAGCCGTCCAAGTGCACGTTCTAAAAGGCGACAAGGCCGGCGAGTGGTGGAAGTTCACCGTCAACATTATATCCGTCTACAAGCAAGGTGAGCACCGCATCCGCCGCGGGGACCAGCTGCTATGGGTGCGTGCCAAAGACGTGGCTTGCAAATGCCCCAAGATTAAGCCCGGGAGGAAATACCTGCTGCTGGGCACGGACGACGACTCTCCCGGGCAGAGCGGTGTGGTGGCGGACAAGGGAAGCCTGCTCATCCCGTGGAAGGACCTGTGGGGTCGCAGGCTCAGGAAGTTCCAACAGCGTGACAAGAGGGGGAAGTGCTAAGGAGAAACGAATGAGAGAGAGAGAGAAAGAGAGAGGGAGAGAGAGAGAGCGTTAAAAGAGAAAGCGATTGAGGGATGGATGGATGGAGGTGGAACAACACCTCCAGCCCGAGACACACGGGAAGTACGGGATGAAAAGGAAAAGAACAAACCAGAAGGATGAAACATGGAGAGAGACAGGTGGAAAGTAAGAGAGGGAGAGAGAGAGAGAGCGAACGAGAGGGAGGAGGAAAAGACTGAGCGCTGCTACTTTGAGTGGGAGCAAAAGGAGATTTAGTGTTTTTTAGGAACTTTTGTGAAGGATCTCGTTCTACAGTTGTCCTATTTGTGATTGTCTTTTCAAGGTTTGCTCTTTTGTTGAATTGCAGAGTTTGCACCTAATGTTACACATATGTCAACCTCCTGACAGTTGTACTCATGACGCAGTTGTACTTAAAAAAGAAAAGTTCCCTTGTTCGTTTGACTCAAAGTAAATCATCTACTGTATCATACTTCTGTGTTTTTAAAGGCTCTGTTCCTACTGTAAAGTGTTTTTCTCATAAGCTGAAACACGACAGCATGGCATTAGGGAATATCACTCATGTACCATGAAAGGGGATCTCCTGCACCTTGCCAAGCAATGTCCCAATAAACCGTGCAAACAGCCCATAGTGTTAATTAATCAAATTGGTCATTAAAAAAAAGAAAAGAAAAAAAAGAAAAAAAAACAGATTTTACTGTGGTCCCAATCCTAGTATCGTTAAGAGCTGGAGAATGTGAAAGGGGGAGAAAAAAACCCATCAGGTGTCGTTTATCTGAGAGCTTCTTGCTCATGTAAGTGTTACTCAATACAATACAGTTCATGTTGTGTGAATCCACATCAAAGTGCCATATTGATAATCTTATACTGTATAATGAATACTGTTATATTGATATTGCAAACATGCCTCGATCCGTGCTTATCTATAGATAATATGTTGTGGTTGTGACCTCTGCAATGTAAAGTTACCATACCGTATGAGCATACATAGACATTATTTTCCATAGATGATGCCGTAGCATCCGCTAGAGGTAGAGTAGACGAGTCGACCTTGCACTTATTCTTTACTAGTCGAAAGAATTCAGAGCATATGAAATATGTTCACGTCCTTATACTGGCATCCAAAATAATTCTCCCATGCGAAAAAGAAACCCTCGTAACTGACAACCCTGCACACCACAACGATGACTGTTTCGTTTGTCTCGGCTGATGTGTTTGGTTAACGTTTACAAGCCTGGCCCAAGTAATGTCACAATTACAGATGGCTCGGCACCGAGTTTATCCTCTGAAGAAAAGGACGGCTTGTCCTCTGGATGTCCCCGGTGTTCAGAGACTGTTTCGCAAAAGGAGCGAATTAATGAAGTGAGCGCCTTTGCTTCATCCACAACACGGACAAGTAGTCTACCAGACGACGCAGACAGCGCCATCGATCGCCACATTAGCTAACAGTCGTCGATAAAGTCGAGACCTATCAAGGCGCGTACCGCTGACCAGATAATGCATGCTTCCCTGCTTAGCTGACGAAAAGCTAACCATGATTGTGAGATATGTACACGCAGAGTTTGTATACGTTTTGGGGAAAATTACCTGTGGAGTGATGCAATATCATAGACATTTATGATATGTACCTGTGTCAAATATGTTTCACCTCAAAAAAAATGTTTTGAGGCCAGCATTTCTCAAGACGTTACTTGGTACTTAACGGGGAAAAAAGGGATGACCGATTGTCTACATGTTATATAGCTGTATAGTAATACTATTTCTGTTTTTTGTTCTGTTAAAACTTTAACTAGATCTATTGCCATGTGTTATTAACCAGAGTTTTGAATACTATAGGCTTAATAAAGGGAATGAACAAGTAAATGTATGTGAGACAGACTTCTCATGTCGGCCCGAGTATACGCACACGGATCGCACGCCACAGCAATGAAAGCCAGTGCTCTGTGCTTCAGACAGCCCGACAAACTACAGCCCGGTTCGATTGTTTCTCTGCCAACGCGTTTAGATCGCCACATCTGTTCAACGCCACCCACTACAGACGAGTTTTCCAGGCACCCGGAGAATGGTACTCACAACCCGTGTTGCCCCCCCCCCCAAAAAAATATCATATCTTAATAATTACCTGCTTGTGTTTATACGGTGGCTTGTAAATGTTGTTTAGCTGTGCCCATTGCAAAAGGTTGTGTAATGTCTTGTAATGCATACTAATATATTATGTTTATCTCAAATGAATATATTTAATGACACATGAAACGATGTGGCTTTTGTGCTTTTTGTTTTTGGTCTGTTTTTTGTATTTACTTTGGTTACTCTTTGCATTGAATTGTAGACGGCTGTAATGGAAAGTATTGATGAGTCTGTAGCTATTGAACAGCCCGCTAGAGTTGAACATTAATTCATCTGAAATAAAGCCCTGTGAACGAACCTTTTTTTTTTTCCATAACATCTAAAAAGCATCTGTCAAATGACTTCAATGTGTTTCGTGATATGGTGGCACTTACTACAGCTTTGCCCTGGGTTCCTACAAAGCCATGTAGCAACTATTCTGTTGCCAAATTCTGTTTATTTAGCTGCGACTTCGTGAACAAAAATAATCATCCACTGAGAGATTCATCCCATTTCAAGTCTCTTGAACTATCATCACGAGCCCCTTGAGTAAGCCCTTTCATATCCCATTTGCCCAAAATTAATCTGCCCATTGATTGCGTGCAATTATCAGTAAGAGGCAGTGCTGGGAAAACACTGTGTATGTCCACCGAGCATCCTTGGGATATCAAAAGGTAAAAAAAAAAAAAAAAGAATTAGCACAGACCACCCCCAAGCACAACAAACTACAGGATCATTTTGTGTGACTCTAAATCATTTCAAGAAAACCTCCATATGCCAGAAGAACGCCAGGGCAAGAGTTGAACATTTAAAGTAAATTTATGAAAACATTTATTAGTCATTGCAAACTGGAGCTTCAAGCATGTGCTCCAACACCGAGGCGTTAGCCCAGCCCAGTCCCTGTCATCATTTTTTTTGGACTGCATTGCTCTATAAACATCACAGACGATAACTACTGCGCTGCCATAATAGAGGCATTTTACTAAAGCAGTGATATCACCGGCCATTTAAATCCAGGCTGCAGATGTTATGGTTTTTGAGAGGTGGAGTATTTTGGCGTCTGCGGAGGCCCTCACCTTACTCCCCACGGAAAGACATAAGTCAGAAATACCTGCCGAATGATAAGGTGTCTGTGCTTGTAGACTGGCTGTTCCTACAGTGCTGTCGGTCGGTTCCAATGGAGACACAATACAAAACACTCCCTAGAGCCCAACAAATCCAATGCAACCACTTCTGGACTTTTAAGATGCATTTTCCATTAATGAAAAGAATCACACCAGGATGGCTCACCATAAAACCACCCTCACTCGCACCCCTGACAGATGAAGTAAAGAAACTGAGGGATGAGGTCACTTCGGATGAGTGTAGACAAATAACACATGTGGGCCTAGACCCTAAGAAAAGATGTGGTGAAATGGTAGTTACCCTGAATGTAACTTCAGTTCTATGAGTACGTGCATAGCCCTAACGTGCTTCGCTATTGGTTTATCCCTTCGAGGCTCCGCCTCAGCACCTGAGATAGAACTTTTCCCTCACCACCCGGTCAAGTGGTAGGAGCCACACAGCACCCCCACCACCTATAAAACTCCATCATCTCCACATCTCATCTCCCTTTGAACTCCGCAGCAAAGACTGGAGCCCGTTGGGCTAGAAGTTAGAAGACTACACACGTATGCATAGAGCTGGAGTTACATCCAGGCTAACTACCACTTCTATGTCGTACATGCTCCGCCCTCTAACGGGCCTCACTATTGGTTCACACCTAAGGCAAAGGCCATTAGGGATGAATGTACTCCCAGCTGAGCTTGACTGACACTAGTCAGACACCAACCAACATAACGAACAACACAGCAGCAGTCCAATGGCTGAGTACTGCCCCCTCTGAGGGTCTCGTACCATACTGCACCACAACAGCAGTCCAACGGTTGAGCACTGCCCCACCTGAGGGTCTCATAACATACTGCAACAACCCACCGAGGGCTTGACACAGCCAACTTGTCAGTTGACTGAAGACGAGGCCCCCTTGCACCAAGCACTGCATGGGCTACCAATTCAGCAGTCATATCCCTGAGATATGACTGCATGAAGGTTGAACTGGAGGACCAGGGAGCAGATTTCTTCCACTGACACTCCCCTGAAAAGTGCCATAGAGGATGCAATGCCCCTCGTGTGCCCTGAGGCCCATAGGGGCGGGCGGCCCATAGTGTCGTAACTCTTCCAGATTGCATCACAAATCCAGTGGGCGAGCTGTTGCACCAACAGAGGAGCCTTCTGAGCACGACTGCCGTGGCAGACGAATAGTCGGTCAGATTTCTTGACCATCATCGAGCGCTCCACATAATAAAAAAGTTCCCTCATGGGACACAGGGCGTGGAGGCACTCCTCCTCCTTGTCAGTGTGAGGAGGAGGAAAGAAGTCAAGTCAAGTCAAGTAGGTTTTATTTGTCCCCAGAAGGGCAATTGTTGTGTAGCAGTGACAACATTTAAACACACAAACATTCCACAGAACACATAAGGCAAATAGGCAAATAAATACAACATGTAGTAAGGAGAACAAAGCCACTGAAAAGCAATGCAACAGTACGTTCTTAGATGGTTGACCCTCGACCTGAATGAGGAGATGATGACCTTCGGCCAGAGGGACAGCTTGGGGCGTAATTCCACCGATCCCTTGTCGTCACTGATGGACATGCAGGGGGAATGTTCCAACAAGGCACACAGATCCCCTGTCCTCTTGGTTGAAGTAAGAGCCAAGTGAATAGCTGTCTTGATAGATAACTCCAAACCTGCCTGGCCAAGTGGCTCAAACGGCAGGCCAGCCAACCCATCTAGAATCGTCTGCAGGTCCCAGAGAGGAATAAGGCATCAAGTAGGGGGCCTCGGCCTATGGACCCCCATCAGGAAGCGCTTGACCATGGGGTGGCCAGTGCCCACTGATTGTGAAGCGGCCAAACCCATCATGGCCCACAATCATTGCTGCTGCAAACATTCCCAAGGTGGAAGCAGTGTGGCCACCATCAAATAGGTCCTCTAAAAACTGCAGAAAGTCCTGCAAAGGGCAGGAAGGTGGCTTGAGGTCCCTGTCCTCACACCAGACTGCAAAGACTCACCAGCCCATAGAATAAGCCCTGGAGGTGGAAGGGGCATACGCATACTGAATAGTTGCGATCACTGCCTCAGGGAGGCCCATGTCGTTCGACCGCATCCTCTCAACTTCCAAACCATGAGGCGCCATCCCAGAACTGGACGTGAGAGGATCACATCCTCTGCCTGTTGCAGGGCCATGGGCAGGTCCGGGACTGGCCACAGATAGGCACACCGTCATAGCGTGGGAGTCCAAAAGCAGACCAAGGTAGGGCCTCTGCTGGCTCAGCTGAAGGGCATTCTTGGTGGGGTTGATAGTAAAGCCCAGCTGCATGACGTGATAGATGACCAGGGCTGTATGGGCTTCCACTTCCTGCTGTGATGCAGCAAGAATCAGACAGTCGTCAATATAAGTTAAAATTCTCACCCCATTCACCCTGAGTGGCTCCAGTGCTGTCACCCCACATTTGGAGAACATCCACCGAGCTAGGGAGTAACTAAATGGGAGATGGGTGTATTGATAGCTCTCTCCTCCCACCGTGAAACACAGGAACTTCCTGTGATGCGGCAAAATGGGGATGTGGAAATATGCATTGGTCAGATCTATAAAAGTCATAAAGTCGCCTGGCTGGATGCACTCCAACAGCAGCTTGACCATCACCATACGAAACGGTCTCTGAGCATTGTAGCCATTCAGGATGCACAGATCCAAGATCAGTCTCACGCTCCCCGATTTCTTGGGAACCAGGAAATACGGGGAAAAGAAACCTTTATGTGCCTCTGACTGGGGAACCTTCATTATGGCTCCCTTGCAGAGAAGTACAGTCATTTCCTCCTCCAATGCTGCCTACTTGGCAAGAGTGGGAAGAGCCTCTGAAAGCTAATGGCACTGACACAGGCCACAGTCAACCATATTACCGCCTCCGATATCTGATGGCGTCACATTAGCATTAAGAGGAGTGGAGGCTGGGGCAGAGCAGGCAACATGTGCCGCATGCCCCTTATTTGCCTCACCCGGAGGAAGGGGACCATCACCCCCCCCCCGGCCCAGGTGTGATGCCTCTCAAGGCTAACAGTGCTAGCACTAGGGACAATCAGGGCGCAGTTAACCATGTTATTGTTGATAGCCAACAGTACCAACCAGCCAGAATAAAGCGCCTTACTTGCTGGAGAATGGGAAGGAGAGGCCAGTAATGAAACGGTGACAAAGCCCTGTCTGCCCCTTAATAGCCTCAACCAGGGAAGGAAAGGGGAAATCCCCTCTGGCCCAAGTGGGGTGCCTGAGAAAGCTATTAGCGCTAACACCTGAAACTACCTAAGTGACAGTGTTAATAGTGCAGGGAACGGCTCTTTTTAGGGGGGTGTAAGGATTGGGGTGATGCCTTTTATGGAAGCCATGAGAGATGTTCGGCCTTCAGCTGGAAAAGGCAGAGTAAATGGGGCCGATGCCCCCACCACGAGGCAGGGCGCAATGGGGGGCCCGGGGAGGCTTGATAGGGTGCAGGAAGACTCGTGCTGGCGATGGAAGAGTCGCAGTCCTGTCCTCAGTGAAGCGGTGATGGCAGGGCCTCGGTGGAGGACGAAACTGTTGCTGCTGCCGTGGAGGGGGGTTGCTGGGGAAAAAGATGGCAGCCCAGCTGCTCTGACACCTTCCAGGCCATTTCCAACCTGTCGATGAAGGCCTTGATGTCCGGACCAAAAAGAGAGTCACAAGAGAGGGGTGCGTTAGGGAGGTGCCGCTTGCACTCATTCAAGGACGACAGGCCCAGCCAGAGATGCCTGTACCCCACCTGTGTGGCACACATGACAAGGTCAATGTTGATGGTGAAGGTCTTAACATCTAGAGAATGCCGGTGGAAGTCATCTGGACCTCGCTGATCTCCGTAGCAGACAGCTCGGACCGCTCATGGGTTAGCTTTTCAAGAGACCCGGCCAGAAACACTAAGTTGCTAGCCAGTGCCACCACCTGGGAAGCACCGGCATAGCCATGGTCAAGAAAGGTGGCTATCAATCGGTCATATCTGTTGGGCAGTGACGGCTGACCACCTGGCCAGAGGGAAGCTGAAGGAAGGACGCAGACCCTGACTGCATCCTCAATAACAGGCACCCCCTTGTCCCATTCCCAGCCCTCCACAGAGCAGTAGGGACCATAAGCCACAGCAAGGGTCTTGGTGCCAAGTGGGGATGCCCACTACTGGCCGCCATCTCAGGACATATCACACAAGAGGAGGCCTACTGCATAGCTGGGCACAAAGGCAGACTGTGAAGTCATCCCGGGATGCAGTGGAAGGAAGAGATGGCGGAAACGGGATACCCACCCTCTTGGCAGCTGAAGAAAACAGGCTAGGCAGGTTGTCAAGAGGGTACTGGTGAACAGCCGGCGGCTCCAAGTCAAGGAAAAGAGAGACCAGGTCCTCTTTCTCAGACACGATGGTCGTCCTCCTCATCATACTCGGCCCAGGGTTTAGAATAGACCGCCGCCCTCTCACCTGGCCAGCGTGGGAGAGGCGGAAGGAGTCGGTGCGTTTCTGTCTCGCTCCACCTAGGGCAGAGCGAGGCAGGCAGGGCAGGTCTCGGCCTCCTCCTGGTGATGCCAACGGAGGCAAAAGAAGCAGACCTGGTGGCTGTCCACGGAGGACATTTCAATGGAGCAGGTCTTGGTAGGAGAAGACATGACTGCGACACCGGAGGCTGACAGGTAAGAGAAACAAACCACAGATTCGTGCTTAAGGTGGCTGAGTGAAAAAAGGAGATGAGCTGCGGAGACACTGGGGTTTTATAGGTGGTGGGGCGCTGTGTGGCTCCTACCACTTGATCGGGTGGTGAGGGAAAATATCTGTCTTAGGTGCCAAGGTAGAGCCTCGAAAGCATAAACCAATAACAAAGCCCATTAGAGGGCGGAGCAAGTATGATTTGAAAGTCTTGGGTTTGTATAACAGTGTTAACATGTTTTGTTGTTACTTGTATGGTCAATGTGCCCATTCCAAATTCCCCCAGTTTCGCTGACTATGAGATCGCAATTTCAAGCAAGTCTCATGAAACATTCGCCGTTTCAACCAGTCTCAATGCGGAATGAATTGGAGAGGTATGCTGCGTACTTCAGTCCACGTTTTGCACTTTTGGGTGTGATGTGGGAGGGCTGAAAAGAGATCTGGGCATGGGTGAAGTTCCCTCACGGTATGAGAACAGATGAAGCTAGAAAAACAAAGTGATCTAAACGAAGCCTCATAACACAGACTTGATACAACCCCGATTTCAGGTATCACAAGGGGCAATGCTTTCTATTATGAATCCAGTCCCCAGGTTTCCCCACAGCTCTGTTGAACCCAACCATGTGTTGTACATGTGGAATATTCCAGGCCAGGTTGGCGACTACTGAACCCTTGCACCCCTCCACACACAGACAGCTATGGAACATTCCATGCACATTAAGTCGCAGTCACACTCCTGCCATTGTCCCGCTGTTAACAGGGGGGCATATTCCCCTGAAAACAAAGCTCTCCTCTGGCCAGACAGACCAGGACTGACAATGGGTCAGGCAGAGGTTATGAGAGGTTGGGCGGCAGGGTGGCCTTACGCCCTTCAATTGTGTGCTCTGTTAACAGCTGCCAGGAAAAAGGAAACAGCGAGAGGCTGAGTGACATGGCATAACTCCCATGGCAATATATTTGTCCTCTCAGTGGGTTATTTCAATGCATGCAGACTGAATGGAAAAGACGCTGATTTCTTTGTTGGATTCCGACATAAAAAAAACAAAAACATTTGGATGGTTCGAATCTAAAGCTTTTTTTCCTTATTATTCATGGTCCTCTGGTTTTCCATTGAGGTTGTCTGCAATGGTGAAAGGACATCACATTACAGATTGCTTGATGAACATCTGTTTAAAACCATACGTACTATCATTCTTAAATAACAGCAATACTACAAACTAATAAGGTATAAGAGTCCCAAATCAGCAAACCAACCTATTTTATTTACGATGCCCCTTGGTTTCTGAGCCCAAGGCCAAAAAAATGACATGTCCAAACTAAAATGGCTATAGCTGTTGAACACTTAAATATACGCATACGTATGTCTCTCCAGAAAGGTGCATGTAGATTCAGTTTTAGCCTAAGTATTACTGAAATGGAACTGCAGAAGCTCAAAACAGAGTAAATTGAATTTTATATTTGCCTAGAACAAAAATAATTATCTGAATGAAAATTAATTCCTTTGGCTTTGTCTCTTGGGCTTATGACTCAGTGGAGCTATTGCCATAAGTCTTACCAGATGCCTCTTTAAATAAGGTTATATAGTACCAAAATGTGAGCATTTTAACTTTGTTTTTACTTTTGGATATGCACAGGCGGATCTCCAAAATGCTCATTTGGCGTCTCCAAATGGCCACTTTCTGCCAAATGATGTTATGGCACTTTTGGAGTGTGCAAGACAACATCATTTTGTACCTCTCATCGGGACATTTTTACATGTGAAAATGTCCAGATGAAAATGTTTCACATGTGCAAAGTTTTAAAGAACTATTCAACAAAATTATGCAGGCCCTGCAAGTGATCACAAGTACAGGATATATTGCTGAAATCCCTAATATACGCTCTGCACAGTAAAAATGTCATTCCGAAATTAATTCCTTTATAAGTCATTTGGTGCCTTATGTTGTAAATCCAAAATTTACTGCACTCTAAATCTCTTTAAAATGTGCTCATATTATTACCACCATGGTGGTGCAGGAAGCATCACAGGCCGCCTAATCCCATTCACAGACCCTCATCAACAGGCCCATTAGAGCATTCAAGAGGAAAGGCAAAGAAACAGAGAAAGGTTAGGGGGGGGGATTGAAATGATCCAATAATAATTAGTTAGCTAGTAAGTGCAATTCCAATAGCATGCCATTAATTAATTCCTGTGCAAATGAGCACTGTCCTCATGACTGTTGTCGCTGTTCGGATGCACAGGTAAGGAGTAACGTAGTTGTTGCGTTTTACTCCAGCGGGTTTGGGTTGAGGCGCTGTGATACTTAAGTGGATTAGCTGGTTTTGGAGAAAGGCGGTATCCCAGAGAAAATCACAGAGACTGATCTGTCTCCCCCACCCCCAGCTAGCTGTCAAGGACCTTTAGCACCACTATTTCTAATCTGACATCAGTGGAGCTCTTCTTTTATTCACAAACTTATCCAGCACCCACGGCAAAGAGACTTATTTTTTGAAAGAGGGACTTCATTTTAGATTTCTTACAGGGTGCCCGCCAAATTTCGTTTTAGCTACGGGGGCGAGGGACAGACGGAGAACCAGCTGATATGGAATCATGTTGGCCAAAGGAAGATTTATCTGAATGAAATTACCGAGCCCCCCACCCACGGCACCTTCAGTTGTTAGAAAGAAAAAAAAATCTTGCATTCATGAGCTTCGTTTTTTTGGAAACCAACTTGCCCGCCCACCACCTCCATCTTTTGCTCTTTAACCCTCTGTAAAGCTCTAGTTCCACTGCAAATGCTGCTCCGTTTGCTCCCAAGAACCCACCTGAAACGAGGAAAACGCAACACAATTCAGTGTTTACTTAGCTGAATAAATGTATTTTCAAGCATTGTTTAATTTCAAAACAACGTAGATATGGTAATTGGTGTAGTCACTTTGTAACAAAGCAAATTTGCATGGAGAACGCCAGAATCTGTTGAATAGAAAATCACTGCACTGTCTTTCTCAAGGAAACTTTTGAACATAGGTTAAACTACCGACTCACTAAGATTCACCTGTCACTGGTTTAACAACAGTGTATATATGCACAACTAGCTGCCGTGCATTTTCGAGGCTCCATTTTATGAGGCCTCCTCCCATCTCTCCATGTCCATTCTTTCACTTCCCAGCCTTCATTCACAGTGGGGCTTAGGCGTGGGAGAATGGGGCTCCATGAAACAAAGAATGAAGCACCTTAATGGAGTCTAAATCGAGAGAAGGCTTAAAGAAGTACTTGATATCAACCTACTGTGTGCCCACAATACGCGCACATGGAGGAACTTGCACACAACACACACACACACACACACACACACACACACACACGAGAGCAACACACTTGGACGTGCATTAACACATACACACACGCACACTCGCACGAACACACACAAGCGTTGGCGTAAACACACACACACACACACACACACACACACACACACACACACACACACACACCACTCAGATTCCAAATGTGTTACGCCCTCAGCATTTGACACGAACACCCCCGGAGCCCCTGCACCCCCACCCCCCACCCCTTCACTCACTCATTCAATCTCTCCCAAACACCCTCTCTATTTCTTTCAACGCACATGGTTCAAAAGCTGTATTCCTGGCTTACTAGATTGGAGCACAAAGGCTCTCCTTATGCATCCGGGAGAAGCCCCACTAGAGGGGCCTAGATTCCATCCTGGGTAGCCGAGTGCACACAGAGAGGGTTAGCTCTCTTTTTTTCTCATTACCATTTCCATGCAGAATTAAGCCACTTGCCTTTTGGATGGTGTGTACTATATTTTTCACCTATTTTTCACCCCCCCATTTTCATTGTGCTGGTCCAAGTCAAATGATCGTCGAGACAATTAGCTGATAAACTATTCACGCTCACTGCCGGGTCCAAGCACACATGAGTGGCGGGGATCTCATTGGTGGTCAATGGAGTCGGCTTCGTGACGAGGGTCCTTCAGCTGCCTCACAGTAGCACCCTGTTCTCACCTTAAGAGAAGCAGAGGACTAAAACAAAGTTTAAGTGCGACTAAGAACAACCTAGCGCTCTATATACGTTTTTAAAATGCGACACAATATAGAAAAAAACAAGCGCATTGTGGGGGGGCTATTTTCCTGGTTTCTACTCAGCTGAGCTTGGCTTTTGTTGATTGTATATTGCATTTGTCATATTTAATAAATGATCAATTATTATGTTTGATACATGAATTTATTCAGATTCAGATTCAGAAAATGCATGGTGATAAAAGCAAAAAAACTGTACATAATGTGCACATGGAGTATTGATATAACTTTTGTACATTGAAAAATTGCACTCCTTATATACATAGTATATAAATAACATAAATAAAATACAAAATTAAAAATCGTAAAAATAGTGAAAATTTAAAAAAAAAAACAGTCTGTATGGTAGAAGAGTATAAATGAAACTGTTCAGGAAAGAAAGATTAAAATAAGATCAGGTGTCCAAAATCAAGGCTGTCCCTCAGACCTCAGTGAGCCTTGGCGGACAGACAGACAGACCCGGCCTTCCTGATCAGTTTGTGGAGTCTGCTGGCATCAGCAGCTCTCACTCTGCTGCCCAGCGCTCCACAGCATTGACGATGGCACTGGCCACCACAGACTCATAGAGAGCATCCGCAGCTCGGCGCTGCAGACGTTGAAGGACTGGAGCCCCCGGAGGAAGTCGAGTCGGCTCTGGCCCTTCCTGTAGAGGGACTCAAGTGTTCTCAGTCCAGTCTAGTTTACTGTCCAAGTGGACACCCAAGTACTTGTAGACCTGAACGACTTCCACTTCCGCCCCCCACCCCCGGATGGAGACAGGAGTTGCGGGAGACTTGGCTTGTCTCAATTCTGCAGCCAGTTCTTTTGTCTTTCTGAAGTTGAGTTGGAGATGGTTGAACTCACGCCAGTCACCAAAACTGTCCACCACCCTCCTGTACTCGAATCTCCTTCCTGTTACATCTAACAACTGCAACCGTCACAGAACTTCTGCAGGTGGCAGGACTCCCATGTTGTGCTTGAAGTTTGTGGCGTACAAGGTGAAAAGGAAGGGGGACAGGGCTGCAGACAGCCGTGTCTGACAGACAGTTTTGCAGACACACATACTGTTGGCCTGGCCATACGGTAAGGTGATCCATTAATCCAGGACACCAGGGTGATGTTGACCTGTATCAGTCCTCTTCTCTCAGCTTATCATGAATATATTAACTATCTATATCTATATCTATCAATCTATCTATCTACAATAATGATAACACAAATGTAGGCGCCTTTCAGAGCACTCAAGGACAACCTTACAGAACACAGTAAAAAAACAAGCAGCACCGTATCAGACAGCATAAATCAAAACAAAGCAGGGTAGACAATAAAAAGTTAATACAACAGATAAGTATAACATCATCATCTGCACAAAACTCAGTGAAGCGTGGATCAGACTGCATATTCCAGTTTGAAAAGGTGCGTTTAGAGATGGGATTTAAAGGTTGAAAGAGAGTCGATGTTGTGAATGTCTTGTGGGAGAGAGGTCCATCGGCGGGGGCAGAATGACTGAAGGCTCTAGTTCCCATGGCAGTCAAGCGGGCCGATGGTGTAGTGAGTTGGAGAGCACAAGAGGATCTGAGAGTGCGGGAGGGCGTGTGGATATGAAGGAGTTCAGAAAGATACGAAGGAGCGAGGTTATCAAGGGCCTTAAAGGTGAGGAGCAGGACCTTGATGTCAATACGGTATTTTACAGGGAGCCAATGGAGTTGCTGAAGAACAGGAGCGATATGATCTATGGAAGGAGTTCTGGTGATGATACGGGCAGCTGGATTCTGGACCAACTGAAGTTTATGAAGACACTTGAGGGGAAGACTAAAGAGGATAGAATTGCAGTAGTCAATACGGGATGTAACCAGAACCAGGGTGTGAACGAGTATGGTGGTGCTGTTAGCTGTGACAGGTGAAGACGATTAATATCGCGTAGGTGGAAGTATGCAGACCGAGTAACATTGTTGATGTCACACACACACACACACACACACACACACACACACACACACACACACACACACACACACACACATACACTACCGTTCAAAAGTTTGGGATCACCCAAACAATTTTGTGTTTTCCATGAAAAGTCACACTTATTCACCACCATATGTTGTGAAATGAATAGAAAATAGAGTCAAGACATTGACAAGGTTAGAAATAATGATTTGTATTTGAAATAAGATTTTTTTTACATCAAACTTTGCTTTCGTCAAAGAATCCTCCATTTGCAGCAATTACAGCATTGCAGACCTTTGGCATTCTAGCTGTTAATTTGTTGAGGTAATCTGGAGAAATGGCACCCCACGCTTCCAGAAGCAGCTCCCACAAGTTGGATTGGTTGGATGGGCACTTCTTTGAGCAGATTGAGTTTCTGGAGCATCACATTTGTGGGGTCAATTAAACGCTCAAAATGGCCAGAAAAAGAGAACTTTCATCTGAAACTCGACAGTCTATTCTTGTTCTTAGAAATGAAGGCTATTCCATGCGAGAAATTGCTAAGAAATTGAAGATTTCCTACACCGGTGTGTACTACTCCCTTCAGAGGACAGCACAAACAGGCTCTAACCAGAGTAGAAAAAGAAGTGGGAGGCCGCGTTGCACAACTGAGCAAGAAGATAAGTACATTAGAGTCTCTAGTTTGAGAAACAGACGCCTCACAGGTCCCCAACTGGCATCTTCATTAAATAGTACCTGTTAGAGCCTGTTTGTGCTGTCCTCTGAAGGGAGTAGTACACACCGGTGTAGGAAATCTTCAATTTCTTAGCAATTTCTCGCATGGAATAGCCTTCATTTCTAAGAACAAGAATAGACTGTCGAGTTTCAGATGAAAGTTCTCTTTTTCTGGCCATTTTGAGCGTTTAATTGACCCCACAAATGTGATGCTCCAGAAACTCAATCTGCTCAAAGAAGTGCCCATCCAACCAATCCAACTTGTGGGAGCTGCTTCTGGAAGCGTGGGGTGCAATTTCTCCAGATTACCTCAACAAATTAACAGCTAGAATGCCAAAGGTCTGCAATGCTGTAATTGCTGCAAATGGAGGATTCTTTAACGAAAGCAAAGTTTGATGTAAAAAAAATCTTATTTCAAATAAAAATCATTATTTCTAACCTTGTCAATGTCTTGACTCTATTTTCTATTCATTTCACAACATATGGTGGTGAATAAGTGTGACTTTTCATGGAAAACACGAAATTGTTTGGGTGATCCCAAACTTTTGAACGGTAGTGTATATATTTGACAGTTGACGATTGCTTATGGTATGGAACAGGCTTGTACTGTCTCAAAGAATTTACTTGACTCACTGGATTATATATATATATATATATATATATTCATTCATTATCCAAACCGCTTATCCTTACTCAGGGTCACGGGGGATGCTGAAGCCTATCCCAGCAGTCATTGGGCGGCATGTGGGGAGACACCCTGGACAGGCCGCCAGTCCATCACAGGGCCCACACACACACACAATTTAGTGTGTGTGTGTGTGTGTGTGTGTGTGTGTGTGTATATATATATATACACTATGTATGTATATGTATTTTCAGATAGATGTAGGAAAAAACTTTAATACATTGCAGTACGAAACAAGCTTGTACTGCAATGTATTAAAGTTTTTTTCCCCCCTACAACTATCTTAATATTCTGCTCCTCATTTGTTGAGCACTTTTATCAACACCATTGGTGGTTTCCGGAAAGAAAAAAAAACCCACACACACATATATATATATATATATATATTATAGTTATCATTTAGTTTGGCGTGTTAATTATCAATATACTTATTCTGTATTTTGATCAACTTTTTTTGATATGAAATTAATTTTCTGAAAAGTTAATTCGGAATTGGTTCATGGCGCTGAGCCACAAACTATCATCTGACGGTCAAAAGCTGACTGGTTTGGTCACTGAGATGTGACTGATTTGAAAAAGCAAAACAAGCGTCCTTCTGGATGTAAAGTCAAAAGTTCATCGCAAGATTTCGACCATGAGCAAAGCAGGACTAGACAAAACAAGGAAAATGATCAGAGAGCCCTGTGGATATCTGGAATTCTCCTCCTCGAGTGCAGGCTATAGACCGCCCCCCCCATCACCACCACCCCCTCCTCCCCTCTGCACCGCCCTCCCTTTCCTCCTCATCCGAATACATTAATATCCGTAAGTGTTGGCTCGGACGAAAAATACTCATGCTCTAAACAAAGTGCAGAGTGACTTTGGGGTCTGGGATCTTCAAATAAACCCTGCCTGGGTGTCATGGGGACCAGGAAGTGGAATTAACTGCTATATTAGCTGACCTTCATCTTGTTGTCTCTCCCAACCTGCCTGGCTGGGCCCCGGCCTGGCCCGTAACCACGGTCTCCACCACCAACAATGCGGGCATTTCCTTCACCAAAAACACAGGCCTCGGGGGTTTACTGAGCAAACAGGGCGAGCCCTGCCAAACACTCCATGCTCCCACATTTCACAATCACTTTTTCTATCACAACCCCCTCCCCACCCACCAACCCCCCCCACCCCTTTTTTTTTTTTTGTCCTCGCCCGTCCACGAAGCTTTGAGAAGCTACCAGACAGTTCTGGGTCGGGGTGTGAGTGAGATGTGTGGAAACAGAGCGTTGACCTACGGTGAGATTTAGTGTGCGGGAAGTAATTCACATTGACAGGGTGGACTTATAACTCTCACGTTGCATTGCTATAGTTTCCAGAGCAGCTGGAACATAAAAAAAAAAAAAACTAAAAAAAAACAAATATCTGGTAATTTGTGTGTGTGTGTGTGTGCGCATGTATGTGTATATGCACATGTGTGTTCGAATGACACTCTCCAGACGTTCACCACGGATGAGTCAGTGTATCAAAATACGAGTCGGTCTGTGTGAGACATCAAGACATCCTGATCAATATTGATTCTGTGGGCTGCGCAAATTCCATTATAAGCTGCAAACAACGAAAAGAAAAAAACTCATATAAATACATGGTGCTGAATGGAAATGTCTAAAATTCCCCAGAGAGGGTTTGTCCGCGAACCGCTGAATTTCCACAAAATCTACAGGTATGCGTTTTGGTCGCGCAGGTCTGCTTTTGCCATTAGTCCGTCCATCGCTCCTTCTTTAAGAACCCGACATAAAAGCAGAACTTGGGAGCGAAAAGTGTTCCCGGGGTTGCCAGTAAATCAGTCTCCTTGCTTGTCGGATTAATGCAGGAAGACATCAAACACTCGGGAAACAGAAATGTTCTGTAAAAAAAAAGAAAAGAAAAGAGAAATGGGTGCAGAGCTATAGGAGAAAATCGCCCTCTTTTACGACGAGGCCGCGGGTCCTGTAACTACAAGAGCAACAGGTAACGGATCGGTTTCTCTCCGGGGTGGGAAAAATTCACATCGATGGAAATAAAATACAGAGTAATAAAATCAAAGACTCCGAGGGGTTTTTTTTTTTTTTGGGTTAAGGGTTATTTTGCCCTGATCCCTCCTCGCGGGGTATTAACGGGTGGATCTAGAATGTCAGCTGGATGACAAATATCAGCGCTCAGGATCAAAGAGGAGAGAAGGAAAGAGCACCTCCTGTTTAGATATCGGGTCTGATACTGCTGCAAAGTGGGAAATGCACGTGTGCTTTTTGTCTGGGTGTGCGGATGTGCGCACGTGTTCACATAAGTGTGTGTGTGTGTGTCCATGTGGGGGTGCGCAGGAGCTGAGGTGCGTGTGCCTCGCAGGGGGTGGCCTTTCAATTCAATCCTACGGCGGCATCAAAGTGAGATAGCCATCAAAAGCCCAGCATCAACACAAGATCAAACATGCGTCATCCAGAGCAATCATCCACAGGGTCACGGGGAAAAGACCCGGGCCAGACGACCAGCTCCAACACCGCTAAGCTACCCATTTACAGAGGAAACCCATTTACACCATCCCTGGGCAGACAGTGGTGATGAGACACGCTAGGTAGAGAGATTCACCTCCAGCAGTGTGACCTTGGTGCTTTACAAACTCACCATTTCTGGGATTTTTTAAAAATTTTAATTCAAATGTTGCTCGGCCGCTTCTCCGCGGTCAAGTCGCGGTGGCGGCAAGCTAAGTAGGGTACTCCAGACGTCCCTCTCCCCAGCAACGCCCTCCAGCTCCTCCTGGGGGATCCCAAGGCGTTCCCAGGCCAGACCGGACATGTAATCCCTCCAGCGAGTTTTGGGTCTACCCCGGGGTCTCCCCCCAATTGGATGTGCCCGGTAAACCTCCAAAGGAAGGCACCCAGGAAGCATCCGAATCAGATGCCCGAACCACCTCAACTGGCTCCTTTCGATGTGAAGGAGCAGCGGCTCTACTCAGAGCTCCCTCCGGATGTCTGGGCTCCTCACCCTATCTCTAAGGCTGAGCCCAGACACCCTACAGAGGAAACTCATCTCAGCCGCTTGTATCCATGATCTCACCCTTTCGGTCACTGCCCAAAGCTCATGACCATAGGTGAGGGTTGGAACGAACACTGACTGGTAAATTGAGAGCTTTGCCTTCTGGCTCAGCTCCCTCTTCACCACAACGGTCCGGTACAACATCCGCATTGCTGCTGACGCTGCACCAATCCATCTGTCGATCTCCCGCTCCATCCTACCCTCACTCTTGAACAGGATTCCGAGATACTTGAACTCCTTCACTTGAGGCAACAACTCATCCCAACTCAACTCAACTAATTCAAATGTACTGAATGAAAGTGATCAAGAAAATGAAAAACGCTTTCAAAGAATGAACGTAGAGGTCAATCCCAAAACACTATTTCATACCTTTTCTGTTTCTGAAACGGTATGATAGCTAATGGTTCCTAACCAATTATCTCCACATTTAAGGGGATCTAACCAATAAAACTGTACTCGTTTTGACAACCAAAGATGGAAGTTATGTGCTATCCTTGCACACTTGATTTGAATTTTGTGGTGTCTTTTATTTTTTCAGAGTAAACGACACCTTTTGGAAATGGTGGATATGGATTTTGGTGATTTTTGTCTCATTGAGGTGTTACTGTACGGTGCACATTGTCAAATGTGTTGGGCCATTAGGGGACCCTCCTGTTTGATCTGTCTATTAGCGGCAATATTGGAAATTCCAACAGTGCCCTGGCATTACACTGCTTCTCTATTAAGGGGAAGATGAGCAGCTCAAATGCCTCCAAATCACACCCACCGCTCTCCCAATCATGTTTGGGATTCCTGAGTGATGTATGCTGCCTGTTCCCATCTGGACACAGCTCTCCGTTTCCCATGATGGAAGACGAGGACAGAATGTGATAAACCTGCATGGGAACTGGATGTCTTTGTCACCCGAAAGATACCAGGATACTTATTTCTGTAAAGGGCGATTGTGTGTCAGCGATATGCTGGCACGCACACACACACAAGTACACACACACAAGTACACACACACATACATGCATGCACACACTCGTGCATGCACGCACATACAATGTGTTCACGTATAGACACACACATGCATCGACACACAACATACACACATACACATTACACAAACATGCATGCACACACTAATGCATGCACACTCATGCAGGCACACACAATGTGTTCACGTACATACACACATGCACCAACACACAATATACACACACATACATGCATGCACACAATGGGTTCAAGTACACACACACACACACACACACACACACACACACACACACACGCACACAAAACAACAAGAAAAACTAGCAATGCCTGTAAATCAGCCCGTATCAAATTTGTTTTGTTTTGAAAAACAAGCACTCCTGTCCTGGACATATCAATTTAACATCAAGCATCATGCGGTTGAGGGAACGGCTGATAAAATGAATAACTCTAATGGCACGATCCCATTAATCGAGTGTGTCCGCGCATCTCGGCCCATCTATGTATCTGCCGTCTCTCGGGGGGAGGTGTGACTCTCTCAGCATCTTAATAAGCAGCATCTAGACGACTGTGCCTTCATGCCGATTACCCCCCATCTGAGAAACCGGCTTTTTTGCTAAAAGCCATGAAAAAACAAAACAAAAAAAGGTTGTGATCACATCAGCAAGGCGAGGGACACAACAGTAAAATCATGCAAAGTCAATACAATGGCTCGTGTTTGGACAGCAGATGTTATTTCATAAGTCATTCGAAGTCATAGCAATAAAAGACTTATCCCTGTCCCGGACACATTCAGCATTCATAAAATGTATATTTAACCATGTACATATGGCACTCCAACTTATTTGAATTGTATCGCACGCAATGGATCAGGCTTAATGTCAGATTTTATTTCCTGCCTCGGCGGTTTTGTCTGACTCATTCTCACCTCATTCTTTGTTATTGAGCGACAATCCTTAAAGTCCCGATTAACTCTTGAGTTACCCCGCGTTTGTTTTCACACACGTTAGCCAACCCTTTCTTGTGTCTCGCAGCGCGATCGCAGCATCAAAACCTTCCCTGGGACTCCGAGACGACCTCCGAGGACAATCGCTCCCCGGGGTTTAGCGAGGATGTGTGCGACAGGTCTCTGCTTTGATCAGGACAGGCCTCTCGGATGTTTTACACCAGATAGGAAGAGGGGTGGCGTCACATTATCTGCGTTGTTCTCCAGACTCCGCCAGTCTTCCGGTTTGGACCGGAGGAACTGCATGGGGACCGGTGACAGCCAAATTCCACTTACAGGAGGAGGTTGTGGTTTCACATGAGGTTTTCTCAAAAACATCACCACTTAAGACCGCAGAGCCGTCTACGGGGAGGACATAGACTCAAAGGGAGATGGGATCCAAATCCACCATTGGCCGGCGAGTCACGACAACTTGTGTTTTTTTTTTTTGTTTCTGACCCCATTGCGTGCCTTTAACAGAGTCTGTAACAATGTGACAGCTCCAATTCTTGTAGAGTTATCGAGTGCTGCTATTTTCGTTTGGGGTTTACAGGGTGGCTGTAAACACTTATTCCATGTAAGCCCGACCCTATTAAAAGCAAAGCCTCGACTACTGAGGACTGAACTCGGTTGTTTGCTGACACTCGGCGTAGAAAAGGAGTATTTCTTTCTCACTCGAGATGACAACATTATCCAAAAGAGAACGGCCCATTACTGTCCTGCTTAGCCGTCCTCGTGTGTGTTTCCCCCTCGACCCCGTGTGCTGCGTCCTCATAGCTGCACCACTCAAACGGACTCGTCTGCATGGAAAGCATCGCCGATAACGTGGACGTTAGAGGTAAAATTAAACAAGATGAGTTGAAGACTAAACATCGTATCTAGGCTTTGAACCGAGGAGCTGAGGTTGGGGGGTGGGGGGACGTCCAAGAGCTTGCCCTTTTTTGGCGGGATGGGGGGCTGAGGATTACCGGTGCAACAGCTGAAACACATTGAAAGATGGTAATCATTAGACACTTTGAATAAGACGTCAGATTTGAGAGGTCAAGTCTCTATCAATGATACGGCAGGCCGCAGGCTTCAGAGTGCGTACGTGACTTTTACTGGGGAAGGCAGATCATATGGAATAGATAGACGTTAGACCTGAATGATATTTATTAGACTACCTCACCTTCCGTGCCATATCAGTGAGAGACATGAGTGGAAACAGTCCCCGCGTAGACACAACAAACGGAGAGAACCGAAAGGTGTCTCCGCATCTCTCCCTCTCCCTTCCTCACCCCTCTCCATTTCTTCCATATAAAGCATCTGTGTGTGTGTGTGTGTGTGTACTGCATGGAAAAGGAGGTTCGCCGCCACCTTTATAGCACATCAGTATGCAGTATGTGTGTCTGTACGCACTGATTTGTACGTCTAGAAATGCGTGTGAGGCTTGACCGGGTTCCCCTCTCTTCTCACCGGGGGAGGTGGTGTGAAAAGCTCGAGGGGCGTCTCTCCTCCCACAGCATCTGGCTCTTAGAAGTGTCTCCGAACACATGGGCCCATTAGTTCCACCTCCGGGTGGACCCCTGCCTGATCCGAACTGATGTGATCTCACGGGGGCCCGGGCCAGCGCTCCCCAGGCACCCATAACCAACCACACAGGCACCAGTACAAATAACTCAGCGCTTACTCACGCCTCTTTATGGCAGGTGATTCCTGGCCCTCCTTCCAGAGCTCGTCGAAACTTCAAAGCCCTGCGCTCGCTCAAAAAGTGCTCCTGCCCTTCACTCTCCTTGTCTCTACCCTGCCACGTAGCCGATTCTCGCTTGTGCCAGAATGAGGCATACACAGTTGCTGAGGTCATGGAGGTGGGTGGCGAGGTGCCGCTTTGAAGTTGAGGGAGATATAGAGCGATGAATTCTGCTTCACGTATTGGAAAGAAATGATTCATCTTCCGTCTTCATCCGCTGTGGATGGACGTGTTGTAAAAAAAAAAAAAAAGAAAGAAAAAAGTGAACAAAGTCAGAGGCCCGCTGTCGGTATGCAAAGCTGCAAAGCTTCGCATGCCTCGGCGCAACGCGCAACTCATGCTGGAGTAATCAAAATGTTAAAGAAAGCGCATTTTACCAGACAAGCTCGAGCAGCTGATTAGCTGGGAGTTTATTTTCATTCCTGTTAAGAGTACAAATACAACCTTGCTTCATTTGAACTCATAGAACGAGGCTGCGTGTCACGGTCAGCCTTGTTGGCTGTCCGCTGAAGTGCTGAAAGGGTGGAGAGCGAGAGGCCGAGAAGGAGGAAATGGATGGTGGAGGGAGGGATGCGTGAGGCGGTGGAGGTTATCCACCAGCTGAGGAAACACTGACTGGCAGGCCACGGTTTGTGTTTTTTTTTTTTTTTTGCGGCGAACACCAGCTCTTTGGCCAATGAAAATGTTTGGGTAGAGAAGAGTTTAAAACGTCCGTACAGGAAATGAGAAGACTCCTCTTCGCTGACAGGAAACATACATCCTCTTACACACACATTACACAGACACAGGACAAATTCCAACATGTCTTCTTCCTGACTGCGAGGGTAGGCCTCGCATGTAATCGTGCTGTACCGTACATAGATTTTAACAAACAAAAATGCGCAAAAAAAAAAAGAGTCTGCTGTTGAAATTTTAATTTTCTAAAAGTTCTTCCCCAATCTGTCCGAGAACTACAAGTAAGGCGTAGCAGCCATCGTCGCTTGTGTCCCATCAGTTCAGCAGTAAACAGCTGCCACCTTTTTAAATATGGCCTTCTCGGACCAAAGCTAGCTAATGTATTGCAAACTACATCAAACTACATGGGCTCATCGTTTTACTGCAGTATTAATTGTAGAATTGATAGACTAGTTAACTAACTGTCCAACAGAAGCCTCCCCATGTCATCACCATGTTTCAAATCCTATTTCCTGTTTGAGTAGGAAGGTGTTTATACCGCTGCACCGGTGGTCATCCTACCCGGTCAAACATTTCAACGGCGACGTATGGAGAGAGTCTCCAACCATGGTAAAGACTGAATAGAATAGACACTGTCATTTGTACATACATACAATGAAATTCACTCTGCATTTATCCCATCCTAGCTGTGTAGCTAGGGGCAATGGGCAGCTGCTTTGCAGCACCCGGGGGACCAACTCCAGTTCTTCTTTCCATTGCCTTGCTCAGGGGCACAGACAGGAGTATTAACCCTAACATGCATGTCTTTTTGATGGTGGGGGGAAACCGGAGCACCCGGAGGAAACCCACACAGACACGGGGAGAACATGCAAATGCCACACAGAAAGGACCTGGGACGGCCTGGGGTTCGAACTCAGGACCTCCTTGCTGTGAGGCAACAGTGCTAAACACTGGGCCACCGTGCCACCCAGTGCCAGTTAGATGCGAGTTAGCGCGAAACCTCATTTAATCCACAGGGACCAAGACGCATTAACGCTTCATAGTTGCGTTGGTTACATGAACCCCTGCTCCACGGTGGATTTCTATGACATTCCTTTACCATCACACGTGTGAAATCCAAAATACTGTCCGCTCCCTGAGATAACACACATCCCAGAGACCGTGCTCCTTACCGCTCTGACGTGCACAGCTTTGGGTTTGAACAAGTCACCTATAACAGCCGGAAACCACAAACGGGCAGAGCGAAGAGCCACTGGCATTTCCTTACATCCTCCAATATCGCTTTCCAAAGTTGTCTTGAGGCATTAACCTATTTGTTGCAGAGGAAATATTTTAAGAAGACATTGCATTTTGTTGCTATTAACTTATTGAGATGTCTGCAGCCTATTCACGTTTCCATATTAATTGTCCCATCTGGTCATTAAATCTGTGATGCCTTGCAGAGACTGAGGGAGTCTTGCTCTGGTTACAAAAAGCAAGAGGCCGTGGATTGTGTCTACTAATAATAGATATGCCAGAGACCCTGTGTGCTTTGAGCCGTCTCTTTTTAAATTTCTCCTCTACCTTTGGGAACACCTGACCCTTGGCCATTGTGGGCCTTGATCACCATTCATCCATTTCCTCAATGGCTACCACACAAAAGCACAGGGCCCCAGTAATAACTTCAGCCTGCTATGAGTGGCCATTATTGCCATCGGCGAGAGGCATGCACCTTTCATCTGTCACAATACTATATGTCAGGATTAAGACAACATTACAGAATCATACTTGAGCAATGGCCATATTAAGGAGGTGTTACTGCCGATGGAATTAGAGAAATGGGTTATATAGAAGTTTTAAGAATAGCTCCTAAGTGCTTTTTTTCCCCCCGTAGATATACGTTAATGACAGAGGTGGGCCACAACTGGACACCAAACAAGGGAAAATGTGTCTCATGGTAGAAGCCAGAAAAGATGTAAGTCTATTGAACCTTCACACATAATGGAGGTGAGACAAACGGAGACTGTGGACCTGCGGATGACATCAGCGGCTCAGGCTCTGTTGCCAGACACTCAATATAAGGAAGATCTTTTTTCCAAAGCTTGGCAAGGAAGACATGTACACTCCAATTGCCTTTTATTGCTATTTACCCCTCTGCCAAATTTTGTCAAAAGCACATAGTTTCACAGGATTAATGTGAATTCGAGAAAAAAAATGAGACCCTGCAGACCTCTACAATCACCCATTCCTCCCTCAGGTTTTAACCCTGTATAGTGTCAGCGTGCAGCTTGCTGGCCAAAGCCCAGGCCTTCTTTCACTCGATTCTTTCCACCTATGAGAGATTTGCGCAGGGATTTGTGCCGCGCTTCGGTGTCGTGCCGCATCACACAATTACGGCAGCGCCGCAACAGATAGCTCAGGCGGTCCTGACCCACGACGTAACAGCACTCAGCCACCCCACACTTTTCTAAATATGTACACAAGTGCACAGGAGAGCGCCAGCGAGCCGAGAGGAGACTGGGCCGGCGCTCGCTGCTACACCCGCAGATCATAAATCCACCTTCAGACAGGCGGGCTGAGCGGGAACGTTCAGACACTGTGGGCCAGGTGATTTATGGATCGATGTAACCTCTGGAGTTTAAAAATAACGAGAGCAAATCTCGCCTGGGATGGAATACCTCTGCAGCGCGCTGATACTATAAAACCACTTGAAAGATGTTTCATCCACTCAACGGGAAAATGTGAGGTAGAAAAACTGGATGAGTAATGTGATAGAGAGGGCTGTATTTAACAATCAACCCCGGACCCGATATTCTTCACGAAACGCTGAAACGGAATCAGTGTAATGCAGTGAAGCTCATATTCTCTTTTAACGACTGCAAACAGAGGCGGTTTAATGGAAATATTATTGCATTGTCCTGTTAACAGGCTCTTTCCTCGCCAGCTAGGCCAAAACCATTTCCTTCTGACTGCTTAGTACATGTTGTTTAGATCTGCCTCTAACATCACTCACTCCCAAGCGTAACCCCCCTCCAACCATCTCCTCCGTCTCCCAGCACTTCTCTACACAACCAGCACCTGCAAGGCACAGGGACTGCCAGTAATTCACACTGTGGCAGATTCCAGGTCAGGTCTTTCTGGGTGTTAGGCCCTCCTACAGTTTCTTCAAGATTTACTCTGATGATGGGGCCCATCGCCTCGCTAGACCTCATGCTTCATAGGGCGCAAAGTTCCCTTCCATATTTTTGCAGGTGATAGAGGCGGGGATAGCTGTGGCATGGGGGTCTTCCTTAAATGGACCGCCACGGTTAAGTTTTGGAGAAAGCCACCGTTTTAGAGGATTTGAGAAAATCAGATGTAGGGATAAGTATCGCAGTGTTTCACCGGAGGTACAACAGTTCTATGGATTTTAGCTAGTTTTTTTGGGGGGGGGGTTTCCCCCATTTTCCTCCCCAATTGTACTTGGCGAATTACCCCACTCTTACCCACATCTCGCTTCCCACCTGCAGACATGGCCAATTGTGTCTGTAGGGATGCCCGACCAAGCCGGAGGTAACACAGGGATTCGAACCAGTGATCCCTATGTTGGTGGGCAACGGAATAGACCACCACGCCACCTGGACGCCCTGGATTTTAGCTAGTTTTAGGTTCCTCACTTACCTCAGGGTTTTATATAGTTTGTCGGTCCCATTTCTAGAACAATCTGTTTTCATGTTGTTTAGACGGAAACTATGAAAAAAATAAAAGCACAGGCAATGTTAAAAATGATCCTGTGAGAGGTGGTCTGAACTAAACCCCGATGAGGGGAACAGAGCCTCTCAGAGGTCACTATTATTAATGTCCATTCTGTAATGTGTGGCCGAGGCATCCTCCTCTACCAACCCTGACATCATCTTCACGACGGCACAGTTCATCTGTTTGCCCCAAAAGCCATACAGGCGGTCACTTTGGTATGAAAAAAGCATAAATTCATCGTTAAGAGTGCAAGCCTTGCAGACAGATCACTGTTATTCTACTAACGCTCACACCAGCAGCTCATACATGAGAAGCATCCACTGACTGCGGTAGGTGTTGCAGTGTTTAAAGGCGCCAAGGAACAATCTGGAGCCGTTTCCACGGCCATGCACAGTTGTCATCATCTCCATTCACGAGGCCTGGATGAGCGGGAAAACACTAATCATGTCATCGCTGCTCAATGTACAGGAGAAAGCCCTATTTAGCGGGATAGCGGTTTGTAATTACCCTGTCCTCCAGGGCTGTGGCATTGTGGTGGGCCTGGGCAATGCCAAGAAAAGCAATACAAGAGCTGATTAACTTGGACTTTCATCTTCTTGCGTTCTTCTGCGAATACTAGAGAGCATGTGCCCGTCCGCCAGCAATCACTAATTGTGTTAGACAAATTTATGCTCTGAAAACAGATAGCGGGCCTCTGCACACAGCTACAAACCCATAAAAGAAACACATAAAAGAAAATATGCCGGCACACAAACGGAATATCCACGCTTGGGCTTACACACAGGCTCACACACACACACACACACACACACACACACACACACACACACACACACACACACACACACACACACACACACACACACACACAAGCACACACAAACCCATCACAGAGACATCTCTAGCATTAAGAGGCATTGAAGAAGTGAATTGATTGAAGGTTGACGGTGTGGTTTTAACAACTAACCACCCCCCCTTTCAAACGGACATCCTGTCCTTTTCCTTAATACCACTGGCATGCATGACGTTCCTCGGCCAAAATCCATTAAAATGTACAGTATGTTGTTCAATTTAGGATGGATATCACATTCCCTTAACACCTTTACATCAAGAGATGCTTTTATGGTCAGAGTGTGAACTAACATCTTCCTCTTGCCCGATGAAAAACATTTCTCTGGCTCGTGACTTACAGAATATTTGGAGAGTAAGTACGAGAGGCGCGCAAGAATAACAACACCGTCTCTCTTCGCGGAGCTTAGACGCAATCACAGTTATGGATCACAGTGTTTTACTGCGTAAACATCTCTGCGCTTTGTCAGTGATGGCTGGTGAATGTTAATCTAAGAGAAAACGCTGGGCCAAGTGAGGTTAAATGAGGAAGAGCGTATTTTGTGGTTTTGCAAAAACATAGCTGCGCTCTGCCACTACATCATGTGAAATTCTTCGCAAACGGAGGTGAACCAAGTGCATACCACAGCCTTCGACACATATCTGCTTTATGTCCCTCCGAAAAGGAAAATACCTAAAGTCAAATACCTTAATTCAATTAGAACATAAAAAGCCTTTTCCAGTAAAAAATATTGCCTGAAAACACAGCTTTAAGAAGTCGAGTCTGCATTTGGATTTCCCAAGCACACCACACACATTTTTTGGGGGTTTTGATGACTTCACCAAATGGCCGTCTTGTTTTTTTTCCAAATTGCTCCACATTCATAACCTCCTCAGGTCGCCCATGCCATGCTTACCTGCTGGCCATCTTGCTATCGTGCTAACCTTTTTGGCAAGAAGTCTCAAATGGCAGCAGCTCAAAGGGTACATAAAATTGATTTACAGTATTTGCTAATTAACTCATTACTTTAATTACAACCTGCTAATTATTTTACCAGGGGGCATCTGCTAGCCTTTGTCTGGGGATTCAGCAGGGGTGGTGATGGTGTAAAGATTAAAAGCTTATCCAATTAGCCCCATGCTAAGACCCGCTGAGCCAGCCAGGAGCATCTAAAAGGGTATGATCTCACCCAAGTGCTGCCGGGCAGGCATGGATTAGCGGGGACACAGAGAATAGCAAGAGGGCTATTCAGAGGGGGGGCAGGGGGGGCATCAGTGTCTTGGAATGGGGTCTCCTCTTTTTTTCCAGGCTAATCTTCAATGAGAGTTATGTTCTTCAAATAGATCTTGAACACCAATATCAGAAAGGGGGGAAAGCTTAGATAAGTCAAGCGTGAATAATATCGGCAATGCCCAGAGAGACCCCACACTGTGTCTTTAAGCCTCCCCACGGTTCTCGGAGAGAGGTCCAGTGCAGTTTGAACAGCCCCTACGTGAGAGATTTTGAATAATTCACTTTTACTTGTGCTAGGATCAATAGATTTTTTTAAATTTCGGTTATCACATTCATAGACTGAACGTTTGCTGAAACGACTGCTCTAATAGGCTTTTGCTGGTGTTATTAATTTCATCTCATGATGAGGCCCCCTAAACTGGAACACCGGAGTGCAAAAGTTCTTGTATTTGTTGGGTGTCATATATTCATTTAAAAGTCATCATGGAGAACGAGTGTGACTCACTGGTCATTGATGTAGTCCAGCACATTATTACAATTTTTAAAAGTAGACCAATTACTGCAATTTTCCTAATGTCATTCATACCAAGAGGATCAGAGCCTAAGTCCTAATGGCTCTGGGCTACCACTGACTGAGGTTTTGCTTTGAGACAGCACAGGGTCATAGAGAATGAAAAAAATAAATGTATGCTCCAACACCATTTCCTTCAAAACACCGCCCTCTGCAGGACGGAAGTGGTGTTTCGTGGCAGACGTCACCAATCCTCAAAACCTGACGCGTAAAGAAAGACGGCGTTGTTTGGTCCTCTCTTCTAGACACAGGAGGTCAATCCTAAGAAACAGATCGGCTGTAAATGACATAAACTGCAGTTCTTTGATGTGCGCCATAAGTCCTCCTGTGAACACGCCAGTCTGGAAGTCAATTGCAGCATTTTGCTGAAGACCCTCTTTTAGTGAGGACCCCCTTTCTTTCCCTGACAGAATTATGACCATTTTCCCCCATTTGTCATCAAGGCAGAGCTTGGGACCTTGCTCCCATTGCTACAAATATGTGTCCAGCCGTACAAGTGGGTGGTCTGCAGAGCTGAATATGACCCCGGTAAAGACCCCTGTGCCAAACACATCCAAGCAGAGGCTGCTCTTGCATGAAGCCCACTTTTGTTGTGGTGTCAGGGGACACTGATTCACGACACATTATGCGAAACACAAAAGACCAAAGAGAAGCTCTGTGTTCTTTCGAACGATATTGAAAAGACATCAGCTTACTTTATCACGCCAAATACAATTTCGACAAGGCTACCGTCTCCCTCCACGGCAATGAAAACAAGACTTTTGTGTCATGGATTTGAGTCTACGCAAAATGATGGCTGTTTTATCCAAACTCCAGGATTTATTTAGGGCAGTTGTTTTCATTAAAACCAATTCAACTCGTGCCAAATAGGGGAACATTGACTCAATATGGTTTTCACTATTCAAATGTTTTTGTGTTCCTCAATGTTCCAAAAAGTGTGTGAATTGTTTTTATAATCCGACCCATGCATGACGACAATACTTTTAGTATTAAATCTTGTGAACAGATATGTCTCCGCTACTTCATCCCAGTTCCACAATAAAAAGACAAAGCTGATTACTCTCAGAGGAAGTGGCCCTTGTAATAACCCCCAAAGCTAAGTGAAATTGCTTTATTAATAGGAAAATAGCTAGTCAATACTGACAATTGTTTTGTTTATCAACGAGCACAGGACAAGAGAGAGGGAGAGGAGTGTAACCAACTTTGCTATCTTGCTTTGATAGTTAACTTCATAATTTATTTAGGTATGGCAAACAGTGAATGCAGACAGCCATGCAATAACAGCAGGCTGGTTCCCCTTTTGTCTGCCTCTCTCGCCCGCTCTCTCTCTCTCTCTCTCTCTCTCTCTCTCTCTCTCTCTCTCTCTCTCTAAATTCAACAGGCACATGTATGGTAGGAAGCTAAAGTCTTTAAATTCAGAAGTTTAATGGACCAAAGTCATAGTGCCAATGTAACTTGATCAGCTCATACTCACGAACACCCTTAATCACTTCACTCATTAATTTGGTTGTAGAAAGGGCAAATAAAATAAACCGATAAATGATCCCACTGACTAAAATAGGCTTGACTAAATCAAGCTTAAGACCAAGACAGGCCAGACCAGCGGCGTCTCTACATTAGGGGCCGGTGAGGCCTGGCCCCACCAGATGTCACCAGTGCACAACATGACCAACAATTCAGTGTAACAAGTAATAAATAAATAAATAAATAAACAAATAAATAAATATATAGTAGTGAACAGAGGAGGTAGTCGCTACGACTGTCAGCAGCTCTGCGCTGGGGAAGCGCAATGGCTCATGGGACTGTTAATGTTTGTTGAAATTGTTGATTTACATGTTTAAATGATGTGTTCATGTTTTTTATTGTTGTGCTTTTTGTTTGAGGGTTGACTCGGACTGGGTAGACGACTATGTTACTGACTGACTGACTGACTGTAGGACCATGACTGTCATTTGTAAGTTCGATGATGACCTTGTTGCAGAAAGCCATTGTTCTGCAACTATGAAGAGGAGCAGGATAAAGGAGCACTCCTGGGGTCGTGCAATGTATGGGACACAGAAGCTGCCATTAACTGAATCCTTTGCCTCTTGCCTCTCCTTTCCAATCAGTTCCGTTCGATTCTGACGGCATGTTAAAATTAAACAGCACTCCCGAGGTTGTGTGGTGTATGGGATACAAGAGTTGCGAATAAGAGATCTCTATCTCTCTATTCTTCCACGTCGGTATGCCACAATATTTTTTCTTTGTAACTAACATTGTTGCGCGTTTATTACATATGACAATGGCAGTGCTATCTGATACATTACAAATATCTTCCTGTACCTGTTGCGTAAAGGTCAGTACTTCTCCTAGCAGTCTTCAGTTGGTGAGCATGGGGCCGGCCCGTCAGCATTCGTTTAACCAAGTGAGCAGTTGAAAACACCAGCACAACAGCGGATTGGGTGCAACCTATGCTTTGAGCTCTATCTGCTTGTCCCAGTTTCACATGTACTTAACGATCCAATTCTCATTACTTGGTCCTTTTGAAATGCTTATGCACCCTCTAATATTTGAACTGTAAAATGCTGAAAAAGAACTGCACCATGATGATGAAAAAGAACGCTATTTTAAGCCTGTTGCAACAAGGCATCTGACTGCCATGATTACGGTACTAAGATGGAAATTTCCACTGTGAACTCCAAAAGAAAAGACCCTTTCGAGCTGACAAAGAACCCACCAGCAACTAAAAGAAAGGAAATAGAGACAGAAGGTAGTAAAGGAATGACTGCTGTCTTGGAAGCAATAAAAAAGCTAACTGACAAGGTGGACTCGGTAGCCATGTACAACAGAACACCATGCTAGCTAGCATAGCTAAGGCAGTCAAGTTTAATGAGGCAGAGATCAAAGACTGCAAAACTCAGCTATAAACCACACATCCAGAAGTGTCGACATTAAAGAAAGACAATGCAGAGCTAATGGAACGAGTCCTAGAACTTGAACAGTATAAGCGCAGTTGGAATCTCAGGGTCTGGGGATAAAGGAAAAAGAAGGCGAAAACATACGTGAAGTGGTGGCTACCTTGCTGGTGAAAATGTTCCCGTCATGGTCCCTGAACATCAACCATATTGTGGACTGGGTTCACCGAGAAGGCAGACGTTAAGAAAACAAAACAAGGCATGGCATTTCCCAGTTCACTCAAAGGACACACTGAGACACGCTGTGGAAGATGACCAAAGATTCCATGGTCTGCAAAGAGCTTGGAATCGGCTTCATCGAAGAGCTCTGCAAAGCTGACATGGAGACGCAAGCAGTGCTGTGGCCAAAGATACAAGAAAGCAGCTGGAAAACAGGCATACTACAGAGGTGGTGGTGGATACAGTGACGGACAGAGAATCACTTAGAAGAGGCATACAAGGTATATAGACGACACTCTAATTGAATTAGCTCTAAAAAGGCCTTTTTGTAATAAACAGGTTGGATGGTTTATTTGTAATATTGCATATTGAGGGGAGATTGCCTATCTTTTGAGCTTCTTTTTTCACTTCTCTAAAATCAGTTAGTTGGACTCATTAATTTGTTAGCAATTGCTAGTTTGTGTTCATAATAAATGTATTTTTTCTTGTCTTGATGCATGCTCAATAATCCAGGTAAGAAAATCAAAGAATTATTATTTATCTGTCAATAAATGTATCCAGATGAACCGATTCAACCTTCTTTGGAGTTTTTTTTCTTGTATTACACTTAATGCTAAGGGCTTAAGGTAAGACAAAATCATATAATTGTTTTGTAGGGGCAAAAAAGTATATTTTGTTTCGTTGCAACGAACACTCTCAAAATGGATGAAAAATTCTGGGTAAACCAATGGGGAGACAAAACTCTTTTTGATCATGGTTCCACTAGATCAGCAGGGTTTGCCATTCTGTTCTGTAACTCACCTGGTAAATTAGTGACATCTAGAATTAGTAATTATGGTCATTGGCTAATCTGCGTCCTGAACATTGATTAGCAATGTAGCATTCTGGTTAATGTCTATGGATTTAATAACCTGACTCAAAATAGGCAGTTGACTTCAGATCTTTCTTACGCCATTGAAAACCTTAAGTTCATCCACCCAACTGCAAATGTAATTATGGGGGATTATTTCGACATGGTTAATGTAGAATAGCTTGACAAAAATCCTCCCAAATGTCAATACAGCTCTTATATCTGACTTGGGTAGCACCTACAACTTGTTAGATCCACGGCGCCTTGGACATCTGGACACAAAGCAATATTCCTGGTTCAAACCAAATAATGCAGCAAAGTCAAGAATAGATTTCTGGTTCATTTCTTTCTCTATGATGAACCTTGTCTCTGACTGCTGTATGTCAGCAGCTCCTCTCACAGAGCTCCGTTATTAAGTTGATTTTTAAATCCCCTAGCATTTGCTGCAGAGACAAAGGGTATTGGAAATTAAATTCTATTTTATTAAAATGCCAATCATTTTATGATGGTATTAAAACTATAATCTCTAATGTGATGACTGCTAAATCTGTGACATCCCACATCTCTAAATGGGAATTCTTGAAATTTAAAATTCTGGAATATTCTATTAATTTTGGAAAATCACTCAACAGAAGTAACAAATTACCAGAAATTAACGTCATTAAAGAAATAAACACCTGTTGCAATAAGACATTACCTACTGACAATCATAAACAGAAATGAAAAACTCTGCAAACTTAATGAAATCCATCTTTAAAAAGCTGAAGGGGCCTAAATAAGATTTAGGGCAATAAGGATAGAGGAAGAGGAAGGAAGCACAGCATATTTCTGTCATTTAGAAAAGAGAAGCCACAAGAGAAACTCAAGCAAAGCCTTATTTATTCATGGCTAAGTAAATACGGATCCAGCCTTGATTGCTAAGGAAATAGTTTCTTTCTATAGTATACTACGTATATTCCCCAGCCGTTTTTAATGATGCTGACTCCCTCCGCAACAATATCAAAGATCTTATTCCCTGTATAGATGATGAGTTTGCAGGGTTGTGTGACGCTGATATTACTTTGGATGAGCTGGATAAAGCTGTAGTTTGTCTTTAGACAAATGTTCAGGTAGTGATGTTCTAAGCCAATTTCAATAGATATTTTTGGGATTCATTAAAAGTTAAATTCTTTCTTTGTGAAAAGAAGTGTAACACTTACTAAGGGCCAGACGTAGCACAGGAATCCATCCATCCATTATCCAAACCGCTTATCCTGCTCTCAGGGTAGCGGGGATGCTGGAGCCTATCCCAGCAGTCATTGGGCGGCAGGCAGGGAGACACCCTGGACAGGCCACCAGACCATCACAGGGCCTGTAAGAATACAGTGACAAAATGAAGTGGCTTTCTTGTTTCTTCAATTGCAAAGGCTTGAGAATGGGGATAGAAGACGACACATCAGTTTGCAATCTCCACCCACTCACAGCCACTCTCAGTAGCACAGGAATGAATAGGAAAAATGTCTATACTATAATATCAATCAAGGTAACTCTCAATGTACAGAGTGCATCTATTGGCAATGGTAAAGTTAGGTATGCTCAAGGATAGAATAAACAAGAGGTTTCAGAAAAGCAGCATAACAATTAACATTTATTCTCAAACCAATACCTTCAGTGTAAGCGCTTATACATATATCATCAACCGGTCTAATAAAATACCCATTCAATGTATACTGAATTCTTTCCAACAGGGAAAATACCGGTAAGTATTAAGATTTTAGTATCAAGTGCACTTGTATAGAAATAACAAAATAAACTGGCAAATGAAAAGAAAAAACGTTTACCTGTGTTCAGTCAATGTCGGTAGTGTGATTTTTGTTTTGCAAAGATCTTAGCTGAGTAGAAGAGACGAGTGTGCTCCTTTCCCTGGACACACGATGGAGCAAAAGCTGAAAAGTCACACCCTCCGCGCATGCTGGCCTGCACTCTACTCTAGGAGGCTCACTGGTTTGGGCTCTGGCTCGCCATCTTGTTTCAGAATCCACCTTTGCAAACGGGTATCATAAAAAAATTTAAAAAAAAAAAACCCTGCATAAAGCAGTTGTTTTTTAAATTCGCATCTTGTTTTTTTATTATAATCTATACATCTACACTGTACAGTATAAGACTTTTATTTATCTGCCTATGAAAATATGAAATTCAATGACACAATAATACCACACCTAAGCTGTGTTGATGAATTACCGCTTACAATAACACAATGCACAAAACTGTGTAGCTGAGCTAACTCAAAGTACCTTAGCGTCTAGCTTATGGCTTTCAATAAAACACAGCAGCATCTACTCATATATTTTCATAATGTGTGTGTGTGTGTGTGTGGTGTTAGTGTGTGTGTGTGTGTGTGTGTGTATTAGTTAGTGTAGATAGCGGGACCGAAAACTAAAGCATTTATGATCCTAATTATTTTTGGAGGTGGTAGGTATTGTCTCAGAGAGTAAGGAAAAAATCCCAGAAAATTTAAATTATGCATAAATATGCAAAATATGCATTTTTCTAAAAATGGCTAAAAAACCACTTTTCTCGGCATTTCAGATGATTCTGAGCATCTTTGATTTCTTCACCTATATAAAAAAACATTTCTGGGACTTAGAAATGTTTTGGCATTATGCAAAATATATGCATTTTTGCAAAAATGCACTTATGATCCTAATTTTTTTTGGAGGTGGTAGGTATTGTTCCAGAGAGGACCAGAAAAATAGCAGAACATTAAAATATAATTATAATAATTATGTATAATTATGCAAAATACGCATTTTCTAAAAATGGCTAAAAACCACTTTTCTCGGCATTTCAGATTATTCCGAGCATTTGGGGGGAGGGAGTTGGAGTGGGGGGGGGGGTTAGGGGCAGGGGGAAGGCGGTTAGCTGGCAGGATGAAAAGGAGGGAGATTTAGACGGGTGGATAACCAAACCGCTACATTGTAGCGGGGTTCTTCTAGTTAGTTACTATATTTTCAAGAATAAATCACGAAATCAAACATTAAATCCAACACACACATACAGTTTGTCTCCGAATGGTTTTGAGAGTCTCTAACATACTTAAACAAAGCTGCATAATGTTGCACATAGCCACAAAAATAAATATACCAAGGAGTGACGCTAGCTAGCTAGCTAGCTAGCTACTTTATTGTGCTAGTAAGCTAAGCTATTATCAACGTGACTCAGCGTTAAACTCACCGGAGCTTTGCTCGGTAAAATACAAAGAAAGAGATGACGCCCGCCGCTCAAACTTTGGTTCTCAAGCGAAGGAGTCTTCTTAGTGTAAAATCCAAAAGATGGTTCTTGTTCATTAACTTTAGAGAAAGTTATAAGCTTAATAAAGATTTGGCCACGGAGATCGCTGTTCTGCTCCGGTCGTCTGCATTTTACATCAAAGGCAAAAAAGGCGATGTGCTGTGAGTATGCGCCCTCTAGTGGTGAGAACGGAGAACTACGTTGGCGTTAACGCCATGTGGTTACAGACTCACTGTCTTGCGCAAATCACCGAGGTTAAGGAAGCAACGGATATGACGTTTCCTTCCGCTACGAAACAAGCTAAAATAACTTTAATTTCCAAGGACCCCAAAAACAGTAGATAATCTTAGGACAATCACATTATTGAACGACGTCTATAAAATTGTAACCCTTATTTATGCTTACAGATAAAAAAAAAAGAATCTAAATAAAATTGTAAATAATTCCAATTCTGGTTTTATGATGGGTAGATCCATTCACAATAATAGCGCTTGATATTTTAGACAAAAGACATTTAATAGAAGATGTTTTTGATGTTATTTCTTGACTTTTCAGAAATGGCCGTGTCTGCGGGTGGGAAGCCGGATGTGGGTATGTGTCCTGGTCGCTGCACTAGCGCCTCCTCTGGGGGGGGGGGAATAGCGTGATCCTCCCACGCGCTACTTGTCGCGTTACGAACCTCCTCACCAGTCAGGTCAAAAGAAGCGGCTGGCGACTCCACGTGTATCCGAGATGGCGTGGTCTGCAGCCCTCCCCGGATCGGCGGAGGGGTGGAGCAGCGACCGGGACAGCTCGGAAGAGCAGGCCGGATACAACTGGGGAGAAAAAAAAGTGGGGGGGGGGGGTTTAGTAGACGTCGTTTACGGCACCGACGTTATTACGCAGCTAGTCATGTTGCATGGCCACTACTAATGCACTTGCTATGCTATCAATTGAAAATGAATTCACCCATTGATTGGTGGACTCTGACAGAAAAGTTATCGACAAATTTGCCCAGATGAAAGATCCATCGTGCATCTTTTCTTCTCAGGCAATGAACGTCACTGGTAAGTCTATTTTGCGTTATTGCAAGGCGTGTTATTTTGGCTGTAGGTTAAGGCCCGGAAAGCAATGGTTTACTCTGCTCTGAAATGTTGCTTTGGATGTGTTGTTATAGTTGCAGACAACAATGATCGTGTAAACTACTAATATGACACGTTAGTCCCTAGCAACGGGTCTGACCATTTAGCCGAGCGGTTAGTGATGTCGCCTTGTGGTGCAGTACACCCCGTATCGAATCCCGCACCGGGCAAGAAAACAACCGTACACATTGGTGGCAGCGGTGGGATCCGGAAGTGTGCAGATCCTCAGAAGTCTCTTCGGAGCGCGGGAATAACAAAGCGCGAGTGTGCGCTTCCGGGAGAGGGTGACGACTGCAAACTACTAATAAGACACGTTAGCCCCTAGCTAACGGGTCTGACCCTTTAGTCGAGCGGTTAGTGATGTCACCTTGTGGCGCAGTACACCGTATCGAATCCCGCCAGACCGACTAAGACTGAAGCGAGTCGAGACGTATTTCTTTCACATTGTTTTCATTTTATATTTATTTTCCATTCAATACGCACAGCAGGGTTTACACATAAAGACTTGACGTCGATAAAGACCTCCTCAGAACACGGTCTCAAAGTCCTCTGGGAGAGGTAGGCTATAAAAACATGAAAAATATCAGAGGAAAAACCTTGATAAATCATTCAGTGTCTTTCCTTGGCTAGACACCAGATAGACTGGAGACGAATACAGTTTTGCTATCACAAAAGATGAGACTGATATCATTTTCAGTTGGCCTTAAGAGGGGCATCAAAATCAAGAAGAGATTTGCAGGTACCTCAGTGCAACACTACTGTTACACTAGCCATGTCCGATAATCAGAGTCAGTCTGTTAAAATTTGACACAAACCTGAAAAAAGTGTCTATCTCTGAAATATCAGTGTTGTTGTGAGTATGTCACCACTATGTTGTACTCGAGGACGGTGTACTGACTAGCTTGCAAAGTCCAATAGAAGAAAGTTCTGGTGGGTGGCTGGCCGCTCTTTACTTGGTACATCATTACTGAAATATTAGGGGGAACGATATTTCATTTCATGTATGCAAGTACATGAAATGAAATGACAAATGTTCCTGATTCCTGAAATCAATAACACGGACAGACATTCATAATAGCCTCAGAAGACACACTAATGGTTCAGCTTGTATTCTGCATGAGTAGTCAAACCATCACTAGAGACCCTTTCAGTCTAAATGTTTGGTCATTACTTTGATAAGGATACTAGTGGACAGCTAATTCTACAGTAATGCTCAAAAACAAACGAAGACCCTGCTTGTCAAGGCTGTGGCCCAGCTAAGGAGAAGTACAAGTTAATGCATATCTGTAACGCTTTTGTAGTCCTATGGGACGCAGTGCACTTCACAGTGACATGACTGCATTACATTCCAGTATGGGTGGCCCCTGCGGGAAGTGAACCCATAACCCTGGAAGCTGCAAGTATTAATGTCATGCTCAAATCCTATTCTACTGCCATAACGCTGCAACTTACACTCATGACCCAAAACATTATGACCGCCTGCCTAATATGCTGTTGGTCCTCCATGTGCAGCCAAAATAGCACCGACCTGCCGCAGCATAGACTCTACAAGACCCCTGAAGGTGTCCTGTTGTATCTGGCACCAAAACATGAGCAGCAGATTCTTCAATCCTGTAAATTGCAAGGTGGAGCCACTGTGGCTCAGACTTGTCAGTCCAGCACATCCCAGGGATGCTAAATCGGATTGAGATCTGGGGAATTTGGAGGCCAGGGCAACACCTTGAACACTTCATCATGTTCCTCGAACCATTCCCAAGCAATGTGTGCAGTGTGGCAGGGCGTGTTGTCCTGCTAAAAGAGGCCACTGCCAACAGGGAATACCATTGCCATGAAGGGGTGTACCTGGTGTGCAACAATGTTTAGGTAGGTGGTATGTGTCAAATTAGCATCCACATGAATGCCAGGACCCGGTATTTCCAAGTTGAACACTAGCCGGAGCATCACACTGCCTCCGCTAGCTTGCCTTCTCCCCATAGTGAATCCTGGTGCCATCTCTTCACCAGGTAAACGACACACACATGCACCCAGCCTTCCACATGATGCGTATTGTAAGTGCTTCCGGTGGGGGACCGGGGTCAACACGGGCACTCTGACTGGTCTGCGGTTACGCAGCCCCATACTCAGCAAGCTGTGATGCACTGTATGATCCGACACCTGTCTATCATAGCCAGCATGAACCTTTTCAGCAATTTCCGCTACAGTAGCTCTTCTGTGGGATCGGACCAGACAGGCTAGCCTTCACTCCCCATGCGCATCAATGAGCTCGGGCACCCATGACCTTGTTGCCAGTTCACCGGTTGTCCTTCCTTGGGCCACTTTCGGTAGGTACTTCTTCTTTCGGTTAGGGGGCAGCCCATTTTTCCTCCTTCCAACTCATCAACTTAATATACAACTGACTGCTCACTTGCTGTCTAATATATCCCACCCCTTGACAGGTGCCATTGTAACGAGATAATCAACGTTATTCACGTACCTGCCAGTGGTTTTTATGTTTTGGCTGATGGGTGCATAGAGCCCTCACCGACCCAGCAGCCGGTGAGAGAACGACTTCTGGCAGACATCACAGATTATGTATACTGCTACTACTAAGTAACTGCAAGCAATCATCTAATGTAAAAATGACTATTGATTTTGTTGCTCATCAAACGTCACTGTTCTAATGACATTCATATTGATATTGATATTAATACCATATGAATGGCTGGACCCAGAGCATCACACCGCCTCCACCGGCTTGTCGTCTTCCCACAGTGCATCCTGGTGCCATCTCCCCCCCAGATAAACGACACACATACATCGCCATCCACCTGATCTAAAAGAAAACTGGACTCATCAGACCAGGCGACAAGTTAAGAACATTTTATTTGTATAGCCCAATATCACAAATTGAACAAATTTACCTCAGGGGCCTTTACTGCAACACAACATCCTGTCCTTACACCCTCGCATCGGATAAGGAACGACTCCCTAACAAAACCCACTTTAACAGGGAGAAAAAATAGGAAGAAACCTGAGGGAGAGCAACAGAGGAGGGATCTCTCTCTCCCAAGATGGACAGACGTGCAATGGATGTTGTGTGTCCAGAATTAAACACAATGCACAGAGTACAACACTGGAAGAGGGTAACAGAATTATAATGGAATTAATAAGAGATATGAAGAATATGATGAGGAGGACGCCAAGCAGTGTCCAGATGCCGCCGGAACAGCCCAGGACCTGAGCCATGCGACCACCATCACCATGGAGACCTGGGAGGAGGACAGACTACACATGCACACAGGGGAGACTCACATCACACCACTCACACACACGGGGGAAGAGACAAGAATAGACATTAGTCACACATTGGAGAGAGAGAAGGATACAACACTGAAACAGGATAACAAAGTTGACCTGTCTCCATGAGGTCCAGTTCTGACACTCGTGTGCCCATTGTAGGTGCTTCAGAGGGTGGACAGGGTCATCATGGGTGCTCTGATCGGTCTCCATGCGGAGCAGGGTGTGTTGCACTGCGTGTTGTGACACATTCCTCCCGTAACCACCATTAAAATGTCCTTTGACTTGTGCCACAGCAGACCTTCTGTCAGTTCGGACCAGAGGCCAGACGGGATAGCCTTCGTTGCCCTCGCATCGATGAGCCTTGGGCGCCCGACACCCTGTCACCGGTTTGCGGTTTGCTCCTCCTCGGACCACTGTCAGTAGGTACTCACCACTCCTCACCGGGAGCACCCCACAAGCCTTGCCGGTTCAGAGATGCTCTGACCCAGTCGTCTGGCCATAACAATTTGGCCCTCGTCAAAGTCGCTCAGGTCTTTACTCCTGCCCGTTTCTCCCGCATCCAACACGTTGACCACAAGAACTGAATGCTCACTTACCATCTAATCTACCCAGACCTGGACATGCGCCCTTGTTTGGAGGTGATCACTGTTATTCGGCTCCCCTGTCAGTAGTCATAATGTTTTGGCTCATCGGTGTATCATGGTTGGCTGTGAATCCCAACCATCTCCAGGGATTACACTCTTTAGCTGCCCCCTGCTCCAGCATCCATGGTGGGAGACATTAAAAAGACAGTCTCTCTGGGGCGGCATGGCTCAGGAGGTAATGCCGCAGTAGCGTTTGAGAACTCATCAAGCACTATTTGTGCCGAATGCTGTGTGCGCGCACCATGGCCGCCGCAGTATGCTCCCAACAATATTGTGTTTGTCTTTGCCGGGATAGCCCAGCTGGAGGGCCCAAAGAGACCCATTGTTCTGCTTCGGCGTGACGCACGGTACCAGGTGTCTGAGGGCACTGATGCGGCACAAATCCACCGTTTCACCTGGCGCAGACTTCAAAAAGACGCTCCTCGGTTTCCACCAGTCACTACGGTGCAGAGGACAACACAGCCTCTCCTTTGTGAGTGCTGTTTACAAACCACTGCCCACAGTACCAAAGGCCTTGGCATGTTTCTTTCAGATGACGACGATGATGATGATGATGATGATGATGATGATGATGATGATGATGACGATAACAAAGACCACTATCAATACAGATGACGACGATGATGATGATGATGATGACGATAACAAAGACCACTATCAATACAGATGACGACGATGATGATGAGGATGATGATGACGATAACAAAGACCACTATCAATACAGATGACGACGATGATGATGATGATGTTGATGACGATAACAAAGACCACTATCAATACAGATGACGACGATGATGATGATGATGATGATGCCGATAACAAAGACCACTATCAATACAGATGACGATGATGATGATGATGATGATGACGATAACAAAGACCACTATCAATAACAAAACCAACCAACATTGCTGCAATTATTTTTTTGCCTTTCAAGAGAATGGTGGTGTATAATTTTGACATTTCGCCACTAGAGGGAGCCATAGCATCGTTCATATCAAACACACTGCTGTGGGAGATTTCCAATTTTATTTCAACAAGCACGAACAGAGGTTTGTGTGTTGTTTTTACTCGCCGTATTTTCTCTCCGGGGTATTTTATGCAGACAGGTTGTCTACCATAGATGGCGTCCTGCTTTTCTTATTAGCCCAACCTTTACACTTGGGAATGGATGGTAGCCCGTTTTATATCAGAATCAGAATACTTTATTCATCCCCAGGGCTAAAGGGAGTAAACTGGGATAGTAGCAAATGTCATAAGTTAAGGTGACAAGTGACTCGTATTGTATTTTGAAGACCATGTCTTACTTATTACAGATTTCCACGAAACTTATCCTGCAAATATCCATCCATCCATTACCCGAACCGCTTATCCTGCTCTGAGGGTCGCAGGGATGCTGGAGCCTATCCCAGCAGTCATTGGGCGGCAGGTGGGGAGACACCCTGGACAGGCCGCC